>NW_023494810.1:877500-1020319 GCF_904425465.1 Colossoma macropomum | reverse complement strand
ATACATAAGGCTATAGCCTTACCTTCATGTGTGTTTTTCGATTGTTCATAAAATCCCTTAATTTTCACTGCAAGTCATTAAAATTAGTTAGAAAATGCCTCCAAATGACATATTTTGTCCAAAATTGTTCAAATCCCTCCACAAAATGTACGTTTGATATATTGCCAAAGTCTATAGTCTTACCTTCATGTGCGTTTTTCAACCGTTTATGAATTCCATTAATAGTCACTCCACGACGTCAAGATTAGTTGGAAAATATCCTCAAAATTATGTATTTTGTCCAAAATAAATCAAATTTCTTAAAGTTAGTTGGAAAATGGCCCCAAATAATGTATATTGTGCAAAAATAATTCTAATTCCTTCACAAAATGTACATTAGATATATTGCCAAATTTACCAAAATATGAACGGCTATAGTCTTCCTTTCGTGTTTGTTTTTCAACCATTCATAGATGTCCTTAATTTTCATTCCAACACATCAAAATTCGTTCAAAAATGTCTCAAAGTGATGCATTTTGTCCAAAATAATTCAAATTCCTTCATAAAATATACATTTTATATAGCATCAAATTTACTAAAATACGTAAGGCTATAATCTTCCTCACCATCTAACCCCCATGTCTGAAACACAAGGCCCATGGTCCAGATCAGGCCCGTGACACAATCCTATCTGCCTGCAAAATTATTTTAAATTTCTATTAATAGTAGCACAAAACAAGCTGTTTATGTTACTGAGCTTTAAAGAATAATGTTCCATTGGCTGCCCTGTAACGTATCTCATTCAAAAAGATGTTTGGTGAGAAACACTTCTTATAACTTCAGTGGGACTTGGTAGGTGCTCTGACATCACAAAATCAGTGAATTCAAAACATGCTGTTTCTGCATAACTACGTTTCATATATAAAAAAAGTGAGATGATGCGAGTTTAGGCGGCACGGTGGCGCAGTGGGTAGCGCTGTCACCTCACAGCAAGAAGGGCCTGGGTTCAATTTCCGGCTGGGTGACCAGGGTCATTTCTGTGTGGAGTTTGCATGTTCTCCCCGTGTCTGCGTGGGTTTTCTCCGGGTACTCCGGTTTCCTCCCACAGTCCAAAGACATGCAGTCAGGCCAATTGGAAATGCTGAATTACCCCTAGGTGTGAGTGTGTGTGATTATAAAAATAAAACTGTTATGAAGTGTTGAGGAGAGTTGGGCTCTAATTAGCATGGCGTCTCAGCAGCTCTTACCTTGATGTTCTAACTTCAGCATCAAACAAATGTAACGGATTGTTTGATCAAATATAGCTTGTTGTGTCAGATTTCTCATTCAAAAAATTAGCATTTTATCATATCAGGAAATCACTTAAAGTTACCATCAATTTGAGAACCAGTCTTCAAAGAGTTGCTGTTTCACTGGAGGTCTTGTCTTACAAATTTAGTCTGACTAGTTTGTCTCACTGCCTTTCTGGGTTGATGGTGCTCAGAACTACTCAAATTTTCAATATTGGAAATTTGGGTGAGCCTAATGGTGACATGCTTTTTGCCCTGTAGCTTATAGATGGAATCACAAGCTCACACCTCAAACAAGTGAAGAAGAAGTAAACAAACCAGCCCAATTTTACCTGCTTTCATTCTCTGTCCTGTGGGTGGCTACCAGACCCTTGGAGCAATGCTGTGGCCCTGGGGGTTATGCCGCGATAATTGCCCAGCCTGAGAGCCTAGGCCGTGGCCGCCGATATTGCGACGGCTTTCAATCAGGTTCTATACAACTTAAGATGCATTTATGAAACCCGAAAAACTGCTATTCACTTCTTCTGACAGCAGATTCATAAGAGAAAATTTTTTGCAGTAAAATGTTCAAATTTCACTACTTGCAACACCGTAATTCACATGTGAACCCCTGATTCAGAGAAAGGACTTTTTAATTCTATTTACTCTGATTTTGTTGGTATTTAATAATAATTAAATAATATTATTTAATAATAATAATAATAATAGTTACCTCAGTCGAAGGTATCACACTTGGCTGCTCTTGACCGCAGAGTCCACCGTACCCCAAGATAGAGACGAGACTGAACTCAACTAATACAACATGGTTTGAAACTTTAACAATGTTCATAAACTATATCAAGCTCTTATTTCACAAAATGAGAAAATTCAGCTTCAACTGATTGAAGCTCTGTAAGTTTATGTGCTTTGATTCACATGATACTCTCAGCCTCACGTTTCTCTGGAGCTCTTAGCTTAAATGTGAAGACTGGCCACAAAATGCTTACAGCCTTGAAAGACCCACCTGTGTTAAAGCTCTGTACTGTTTATGTTCTTATTTTATACTCAGATAAACAAAGCTGAGCATGAGGGAAATTTGTGAAAAGCACAGTATAAAAAATGCTGTGAAATGTCAAGAATGATTGGGCTCTAATTAGCAACGCGCCTCAGAAGCTCTTACCATGACTGAGCAAACTAGCACTAAACTAATCAAAATTTAAATGTACAACCTGTACATTTAGACCTGAAAGATTGAATCAATTTACTTTTTAAACAACAAAGAAAATAATAAGAATGCTTGGTCAAATTTGGCCTGGTGCACCAGAATTCTTCTTCATGGTAACTCAGTAAATTAGCATATTATCATGTCAGGAACTCACTAGAAGTTACCATAAATTTGAGAACCAGTCTTGAAATAGTTGCTGCTGGTTGATGGCCAGAGGTGGACCAGCAGGTGCTTCAAACCTGATGAAGAATCAAATACAAATTAGAACTAAAACAACTTGATAAAATCTAGCAAAAAAAAACGTGAAAAGCGTGAAGCAGCTTAGTCTTGAGAACAATAAAGGACTAGCTAGAGTTCTGAGCAAATGTTGTGGTGGTTATCTAACTGCATTGGTGGTATACACATCCCAAACACACACAGGTGCTGTGTTGAAGATACGCATTCTACAGTACCGGTCTTTTCAATAGAAATATCTCAGATTTTAAGCGTTTTCTCATCCTCACCGTCATCAAGAAGACCATTCACATCCCTAGCCTTTTAAAGACCCTAGCATTATGTAAGCACAAACAAGATTACAGTGGCTCAGGCTATGTGACAGGTGAGATAAGCGCCCTCGTAGTATAATTTGAGAGATATTATTGTGGCTCAGCCTACGTGACCAAGAGATAAGGGCTCCCTAGCGTTATGTAACAGTTATTACAGTGTTTCAGCCTACATGACCATGAGATAAACACTCCCTAGCGTTGTGTGACAGACATTACAGTGGCTCAGCCTACATGACCACGAGATAAGCGCCCCCTAGCAATATGTTACTGAGATTACAGTATGTTAGCCTATGTGACAGGTGACATAAGCGCCCCCTAGCATTATTCGACAGACATTACAGTGGTTCAGCCTACATGACAGGTAAGATAAGTGCCCCCAAGCGTCATGTGACAGTCTTACAGTGGATAGCCTAAGGACACTGAGGTAAGCGCCCCCTAACGTTTTGTGACAGACATTATGATGATTGACTCAGGACAACACATGATGATGATGGTGATGGACTCAGGACAACATATATAATGATAAGGATGATGATGGACTCAGGACAACATACATGATGATTATGATGGACTCAGGACAACACACTTGATGGACTTAGGACAACACACATGATGATGATAATTATGATGGACTCAGGACAACACACTTGATGATGGACACAGGACAACACACAGGATGTTGATGGACTCAGGACAACACGCTTGGTGATGGACTCAGGACAACACACATGATGATGATGATGGACTCATGACCACAAATATGATGATAATGATGAACTCAGCAGAACACACACAATGATAATAACGGACACAGGACAACACTTATGATCATGATCATGGACTCAGGACAACACACATGATGATGGTGATGGACTCAGGACAACTTACATGATGATGATGATAGACTCAGGACAACACATATGATGGACTTAGGACAACACACATGATGATGATAATTATGATGGACTCAGGACAACACACTTGATGATGGACACAGGACAACACACAGGATGTTGATGGACTCAGGACAACACGCTTGGTGATGGACTCAGGACAACACACATGATGATGGTGATGGACTCAGCACAACACATATGATGAAGATGGCCTCAGGACAACAAACATGAATATGATGATGGATTCAGGACAACACATGTGATGATGACGATGGACTCCAGACAACATATATGATAATGATGGACTCTGGACAACATAACTCTGAACCCTCTGCTGGCTCTCCAAGATTAACGTGGACACAAAAGACGCTGGAATAGCTGATAACTTCCACTCCATGGTAAGTCAGTTCTTAACTTGTTTCAGCTCATCTCAATTTTGTGCACCTGCATGTGTTGAACTTGTACTGTTTCTGCTTTCAGGTTGGATTGTTGCAGCAGCTGAACCTTTTGATTCAAAAAAATTCTAAATAAATATTTGCAACTATGTTTGGGTTGTCTTGTTTTAAATGCAAGTGTTCAGGAAGTTTATTTGGGGCTCTAAAATCTGCAGAACCCAATAAGCTATGCCTCTTTTTTCTTGCTTTCTTTTTTTTTCCTCATTTCCTGTGCTTTTTGCCAGTAGCCCTTGGAGTATTTAACTGTACAGAATTGTTGTTTAGCCAGATGGCTTTAGCCCAAAGTCAAGCCTGCCTTATAGGGAAATGGGCTGAGGGAATGTACTGAGACAATCTGTTGACTTTTGGGTCACTGCTTATTAAAGTAAAGGGTAAGCTCAGTTATTGGCCACCATTGGGAAGGTGGGGGTGTCTTGGCTTAATTCATTTTCAATGAAAAATGAGATCTAATGTTTTGTAAAGGGAGGGGGGGCCCTTGAGTGGTCATGACATGCTTAGGTTGAGCTTAAGCGTGAGGTGGAGGTTAAGCTTTATTCGGTAGATAACAATTGGTGAATAACTCAAACTTGATTGACTTTCAGAAAACAGTGGCTATAAAAATGGCTACAAACTTGAAAATACACATTCCCTTTTAGAGCAATAAGGTTACAGGTGTATCTTGATCCCATTGTACACACAGACTGTCACAGAAACAAATTTCTCCAAGAATCAGATTTGTGGAAGGTAGTAGAATTTTAGGATCCTAAAATTTCAATTAGACACCACCACCTTGCCAGTGATGTAATCAGGTGTGTCATAAGAAAAGGCTTTCCTCAAATTTAACCGTGTGACTGAAGTTTGCTAGACACTACTGGAACCAGATTCTATAGTCCAAAGAGGCAAAAGAATAGAGCTTTTGTTTTTAATCCAGAGGAGAACTACAGCCTACAGTGAATAACAAACTGCCACTAGCTTCTGTTATCATAGGTAGTCGGCCTCGTGTTTAAACATCCTTCACTTCAAACATCTTTATCAGTGGCTCAGTCTGCCACAGTAACTTGAATGATGCTGACAGTGTATGGACTGCATTTCCCATGAGTCTGTGCACAGACATCAAAACAGAAAATATAGATTAAACCAAAGGTCCTCTCTATTTAAGTCACACTTTTCTAACAATATGATTTTTAAAAAACAATTTGAATCAGATTCATCAAAAAAAAAATCTTTTAGATGGCAATGTAGCTAGTGATGTAAAATCGGAGAAAATTGTTTTTGCGAGTGTACACTCGAATATCAGACACACTTAATCTTCCAAAAGAAATATTAAATGGGCATTCTGGCATCTTATTTTGTCTCAGACATCTGTTGTGACTGACATGTACGAAAGTAACCCATCATATACTATGTTTATTAGCGATGCAATATAATTGACCTGAAATGAGCAGAAATCCTTAAAAATGCATTTCCCAAATGCATTTCTTTCAAGTAATAAGCTTTTAAAAGACATTTGCAACACAAGGTCTTGCGCATTGAAAACCATGAAGTAATGCGGCCTAATTGGGACCTGTCAATTGCTCATTACCTTAACAAACAGGCGATGTGAACACGTCATCCAAGCAGCCAATAGGGAGACTCGGGGCAGGTGCATTTTGATGATATTAAAGGAACATGTGGCTGCTTTCAGCCATTAACTAGGGTTCCTAAGCCTGCCTTAAGCACCTCCTTAGAACAAGCCTCAGACCAGTCTGTCAGCAAATAAAGATTAGTGAATAATTGAAAAAAATCAGTTGACTTTCATAAAACAAACAGTGCCTATAAAAATAACCACAAACTGAAAAATACACATTCCCTTTTAGAGCAATAAAGTTGCAGGTGTATTACGATCCCATTGTACACACAGACTGTCACAGAAACAGATATTTCTCCAAGTTTCAAAGAGATTTGCAGAATGTTTGGGATCACAAAGTTTCTAATGTTACAATTAGACACCACCTTCTTGCCAGTGATGTATTCAGGTGTGCCATAAGAAAAGCCTTTTCTCAAATTTAATCTTGTGACTGCCTGAAGTTTGCTAGACACTACTGGAACCAGCATTGGCACTAGTTTTCATTATCACAGGTAGTCAGCCTCATGTTTAAATATCCTTCACTGTCTTGAATATCAGGGGCTCAGTCTGCTACAGTGTATGGACTGCATTTCCCATGAGTCTGTGCACAGACATCAAAACAGAATATATATATATTAAACCAAAGGTCCTCTCTGATTAAGTCATATTTGTCTAATAATATGATTTAAAAAAACAATTTTTAATCAGATTCATCAAGCAAAAGCAGTCATGCCTGTTAAAAGCACAATTTAACCCTGTCCAAATAATGAAGGCGATATGTCCCCCCTGCCTCGTTAGATCTACATCTCCATAACCTGCATTGACAATTTTTTTGAAGGTTTGAAATCTTTTTAATGAGGAACATAAAACTGATAGATGGCAATGTAGCTAGTGATGTAAAAGCTAAACTTATCCAACTAAAACAAATGCAGAATTTACTCTGGAATACAGTTTTCTCATTGGACAAAATCATTTTTGCAAGTGCCCATCCTGGGTATGTCACCAAACATTCATTGGTCACACAGTATACACTTAAATATTAGACACCCTCAATCTTCCAAAAGAAATATTAAATGGGCATTCTGGCATCTTATTTTGTCTTCAACATCTTTTGTGACTGACATGTACAAAAGTAACCTATGAGATACTATGTTTATTAGGAATGAAATATAATCGACTGGGAATTAGCAGAAATCCTTCAAAAAGCATTTCCAAAATGCATTTCTTTCATTAAAAAACATTTAATTAATATTAAGTGTGACCAAAAAAGTGCAAGGCAATAGTTTTAAGTTTGCACCACAGATTATTTATTTATGTATTTTCTTTTTTTAAATATGAAACAAGTATGTAAAAATACACCAATATATCTTTCAAAAAAACAAAATTGATTATTTCAACCAAAGGACATGAAATATCATCTTTCTTCAAGCTTAAAATTTCCACAACAAAAATGTGTCCTGCTTTAAATATCAAAAGTGGAAAGGTATAACCTTATAAAAAAGTAGAATCAACTTTATTCCTTTATTAAAACAAAAAAAAAAAAAATACATTAACCAGCATTAGCTAAGGGCAGGGGTCAAGTGTTGGTGGGTGTCTACGGAGGAAGATTAAGAGCTCTACCACCTCATAAATTAGTTGTCACTCCAAATACACACACACACACACACACACACACACACACACACACACACACAAATCACACAAAGAAAAAAGAAAAAAAAACAATTACACAACTCAAAAAAAGTGCAGTGATGAGCCGTCTAAGCTACAGCCACCCGCTGCAAGCCACTGACCACCTGGCCTAGCCCAATCTGGAAGAAAAAGAAGAGAAAAGAAATATAAAAATAAAGAAAAAAATTCAACTAGATAAATTTATACAGTTCATATATATATATATATATATATATATATATATATATATATACTGGATGTGCGCAATGAGATAGGCACAACAATTTAGTTTTATTGGTTTATTTTATTTAAACAACAAATACCATGGTTGTAATGCACTCGAACACAGTTTTAAAAGCTGCAAAACAGATGTTCGCCAGATACACGAAGCACTTTGAGGTTTTGGCCACCAGATGGCACTAATGGGCACTGTGTCATAAAGCTTCGAGTAATGAACCATTTTTCAACACAGTTAGGAGGACAGCTTCAGAAAACTCAGGTTTGCCATCACTACTTAGATCCGACCATCCATTGAACTAAAATCACAACCAAGATTGTTCCTACCTTAGGCTGTCCACAACACCAACAAAAATTCAAAGAGATCCAATTGCTGTCTTAGCAAGCCACAACAAACAGCACCAAAGGCCAACAAAGAAATGCCGTTAAAGGACTCAGTCACCTGGGACCACTTACTAGGGGAAGAACTATGGGGAATGGGAAGACTACCACAATAAAAGCCTCCAAAGCAGGGGTGCACAACTCCGGTCCTGGAGGGCTGGTATCCAGCACAGTTTGGTGATTTACCTGCTCCAACCCACCACTACATTTATCTGTTAATTGCCAGGTTAAGTGGGTGTGTTTGAGCTGGGGGACCTCCAAACTGTGCTGGACACCAGCCCTCCAGGACCAGATTTGTGCACCCCTGCTCCAAAGGAATATTGCACCCATCATAATAAAAGGCATCCAAATACTTCATCCTGCCATATTAAGTAAAAGCTTTTAAAAGACGTTTGCAACACAAGGTGTTGCATGTTGAGAACAATGAAGTAATGAGGCCTAATTGGTAAATGTCAGATGCTCATTACCTTAACAAACACATGTTGTGAACACGTCATCCAAGCAGCCAATAGGGAGACTCGGGGCAGGTGCATTTTGATGATATTAAAGGAACATGTGGCTGCTGGGAGAAGTAGCAGAGAAACATTTGTCTATTTTCAAGGGTTACCAGGGTTGTCTTTGGAGCTTTGATTTTAGCAATGGCAGAAACAATCTGGAAGCCTTTGTGGTATGTTAATTTCATCTAGTATGTTTTAATGGAAAACAATTTGCTTTCTTTCTTAATTATATTTGTGTTCAACAGGACTTTGTTACTGGTGCTGAGTTATACTGTGCATGGTGATGCAGGAAGTGGTAAGTTTTCACTCTCCATTAGCAAGTTGAAATGTTCTAACAAACTACATGCTTTTAATGTGAAGTATGCTTAGTTTACAGACATGGTTGCACAAACGATGGTGCTCAGGATGGGACCACTGAAATGACTCCTGCTCAGGCAAGCTCTGAATCTGGATTTGGGCCTAGACAAGAACCTTATTTTCAGGAAACCCAGGACTCCTCAGAAACTGAGGCCTTTGATTCTAGTGTGACTGATGTGGGCTCAAGTGACTCAAGGGCATTCAGCTTTCAGGAATCTACCTACACCTCAAGCTTTCAGCCATTAACTAGGGTTCCTAAGCCTGCCCTAAGCACCTCCTTAGAACAAGCCTCAGACCAGTCTGTCCAGACAGCATACCAGCAGGCAGCTTCAGCCCAGCCTGTGCAGGGTAGTTCTCCATCCAGCTTTGTTTCTCA
Organism: Colossoma macropomum; assembly: GCF_904425465.1. Taxonomy (NCBI): domain Eukaryota; kingdom Metazoa; phylum Chordata; class Actinopteri; order Characiformes; family Serrasalmidae; genus Colossoma; species Colossoma macropomum. The sequence goes on along the minus strand of NW_023494810.1, from coordinate 1,010,847 downwards.
AAATGTTGGCTTTGATTCTAGTGCAGCAACAGGAACAGGCTCAAGGGTGTCTTTCTTCACTTCAAGCTTTAAGCCGTCTGCTAGCACTGCAAAGCCAGTCCAAAGCACCTACCAGCAGGTTGCTTCAGCCCAGCCTGTCCCAAGCACCTACCAGCAAAGAGTGTCAGAGCAGCCTGTCCAAGCTGCTTCCCAGAGAGTATCTTCAGCTCAACCTGTACAGAGCAGCTATCAGTCTGGCCTTTTTTCCCCAAGTGTTGGCTTTGGTGCTAGTGCTGTGGGAACAGGACAAAGTGGTTCGAGGCTGTTCAGCTCTCGGGATGTTTCCTATACCTCAAGCTACAAGCCCTCTGTTAGCACTCAAAGACCTGCTCAAAGCACCTACCAGCAGGGAGTTTCATATCGGCCTGTGCAGAGCAGTTTGCCATCCAGCTTTGTTTCCCAAAATGTTGGCTTTGATTCTAGTGCAGAGGGAACAAGTGGCTCTAGGGCATACAGCTTTCAGGAATCTAGCTATACCTCAAGCTTTCAGCCGTTGACTAGTGGTTACAAGCCTGCACTAAGCACGACCTACCAGCAGGCGGCCTCAGCCCAGCCTGTCCCGAGCGCCTACCAGCAGGCGGCCTCAGCCCAGCCTGTCCCGAGCGCCTACCAGCAGGCGGCCTCAGCCCAGCCTGTCCCGAGCGCCTACCAGCAGGCGGCCTCAGCCCAGCCTGTCCCGAGCGCCTACCAGCAGGCGGCCTCAGCCCTGCCTGTGCAGAGTAGTTCTCTATCCAGCTTTGTGTCCCCCAATGTAGGCTTGGATTCTGGTGCAACAGGAACTGGATCAAGTGTCTTGGGGGCATTTTCATACACTTCAGAGTTTAGGCCTTCTATTAGCACTGCAAAACCAGTCCAAAGCAGCTACCAGCAGGCGGCCTCGGCCCAGCCTGTCCCGGGCGCCTACCAGCAGGCGGGCTCGGCCCAGCCTGTCCCGGGCGCCTACCAGCAGGCGGCCTCGGCCCAGCCTGTCCCAAGCACCTACCAGCAACGAGTGTCAGAGCAGCCTGTCCAAGCTGCTTCCCAGAGAGTATCTTCAGCTCAACCTGTACAGAGCAGCTATCAGTCTGGCCTTTTTTCCCCAAGTGTTGGCTATGATTCTAGTGCAGTGGGATCAAGTGACTCTAGGGCATACAGCTTTCAGGAGTCTACCTATACCTCAAGCTTCAAGCCCTCTGCTAGCACTTCAAGGCCAGTCCAAAGCAGCTACCAATGGGTTGCTTCATCCCAGCCTGTCCCAAGCACCTACCAGCAACGAGTGTCAGAGCAGCCTGTCCAAGCTGCTTCCCAGAGAGTATCTTCAGCTCAACCTGTACAGAGCAGCTATCAGTCTGGCCTTTTTTCCCCAAGTGTTGGCTATGATTCTAGTGCAGTGGGATCAAGTGACTCTAGGGCATACAGCTTTCAGGAGTCTACCTATACCTCAAGCTTTCAGCCATTGACTACGGTTTCCAAGCCTGCCCTGGGCACCTCTGTACAACAAGTCTCAGCCCAGCCTGTCCAGTCAGCATATCAACAGGTAGCTTCCACACAGCCTGTGTGGAGTAGTTCTCCACCTAGCTTTGTTTCCCCAAGTGTTGGCTTTGATTCTAGTGCAGTGGGATCAAGGGGCTCAAGGGCATATTCTTACACCACAAGCTTGAAGCCCTCTACTAGTGCTTCACAGCCTGTGCAAAGCACCTACCAGCAAGGAGCTTCAGAGCAGCCTGTCCAAACTGCTTCCCTGAGAGTATCTTCAGCTCAGCCTGTACAGAGCAGCTATCAGTCTGGCCTTTATTCCCAAAATGTTGGCTTTGATTCTAGTGCAGCAATGGGAACAGGCTCAAGGGTGGTGTTCTACCCATCAAGCTTTAAGCCCTCCACCAGCACCTCTAAGCCTGTCCAAAGCAACAACCAGCAGGTAGCTTCAGCCCAGCCTGTGTGGAGTAGTTCTCCACCTAGCTTTGTTTCCCCAAGTGTTGGCTTTGATTCTAGTGCAGTGGGATCAAGTGGCTCAAGGGCATTTTCTTACACCACAAGCTTTAAGCCCTCTGCTAGCGCTTCACAGCCTGTGCAAAGCTCCTTGCTGGTAGGTGCTTTGGAGCAGCCTGTCCAAACGGCTTCCCAGAGAGTATCTTCAGCTCAGCCTGTACTGAGCAGCTATCAGTCTGGCCTTTATTCCCAAAATGTTGGCTTTGATTCTAGTGCAGGGACAGGCTCAGGGGGGTCCTTCTATACCCCAAGCTTTAGCCCCCCCAACAGCATTTCTAAGCCTGTCCCAAGCAGCTACCAGCAAGTAACTTCATCCCAGCCAGTGCAGAGTAGTTATCCATCTGGAACCAGTGGGACTGGACTGGCATCAAGTGACTCGAGGGCCTACAGCTCTTCAGGATCTTCCTATCCCTCAAGCCGTAACCCCCCTACTAGCATTTCTAAGCCTGTTGAAAGCCCTTTCCAACAGTTAGCTTTGGCTCAGAGTAGCTATCCACCTGAAGCTGCTTCCCAAAATATTAGAATGGATTCTTCTCTGACTGATGTGGAAGAAAGCGTCTTGAGAAATGACTACAGTTCTGAAGATGCTACATCTGGATTAAACTACAGCCCTTTCACCAGCATATCTACACCTTCCCAAAGTACTTACCGACAGGTGACTGCAGCCCAGCCCGTTCAGAGCCGTTACCAAGATGTGCCTTTTCCCCAAACCAGCTATGGTGCTAGTTTGAGTGGTGTGACCTCAACCGGTTCAAGGAGTGTGTATACCCCTTCAGACTCAGTGGCTTTGCCTGCCCAAGACATGGCTCTTAGACCTGGCTTGACTCCAGTATCTGCTCAAGGGTTCAGATCACCATATTCCTATGCTCAGGCTGTGAGTTCCCTAGACGACTCTGAACCCTCTGCTGGCTCTCCAAGATTAACGTGGACACAAAAGACGCTGGAATAGCTGATAACTTCCACTCCATGGTAAGTCAGTTCTTAACTTGTTTCAGCTCATCTCAATTTTGTGCACCTGCATGTGCTTACCTTGTACTGTTTCTGCTTTCAGGTTGGATTGTTGCAGCAGCTGAACCTTTTGATTCAAAAAAATTCTAAATAAATATTTGCAACTATGTTTGGGTTGTCTTGTTTTAATGCAAGTGTTCAGGAAGTTTATTTGGGGCGCTAAAATCTGCAGAACCCAATAAGCTATGCCTTCTTTTTTTTTTCCTCATTTCCTGTGCTTTTTGCCAGTAGCCCTCGGAGTATTTAACTGTACAGAATTGTTGTTTAGCCAGATGGCTTTAGCCCAAAGTCAAGCCTGCCTTATAGGGAAATGGGCTGAGGGAATGTACTGAGACAATCTGTTGACTTTTGGGTCACTGCTTATTAAAGTAAAGGGTAAGCTCAGTTATTGGCCACCGTTGGGAAGGTGGGGGGTGTCTTGGCTTAATTCATTTTCAATGAAAAATGAGATCTAATGTTTTGTAAAGGGAGGGGGGACCCTTGAGTGGTCATGACATGCTTAGGTTGAGCTTAAGCGTGAGGTGGAGGTTAAGCTCTATTTGGTAGATAACAATTGGTGAATAACTCGAACTCGATTGACTTTCAGAAAACAGTGGCTATAAAAATGGCTACAAACTTGAAAATACACATTCCCTTTTAGAGCAATAAGGTTACAGGTGTATCTTGATCCCATTGTACACACAGACTGTCACAGAAACAAATTTCTCCAAGAATCAGATTTGTGGAAGGTAGTAGGATTTTAGGATCCTAAAATTTCAATTAGACACCACCACCTTGCCAGTGATGTAATCAGGTGTGTCATAAGAAAAGGCTTTCCTCAAATTTAACCGTGTGACTGAAGTTTGCTAGACACTACTGGAACCAGATTCTATAGTCCAAAGAGGCAAAAGAATAGAGCTCTTGTTTTTAATCCAGAGGAGAACTACAGCCTACAGTGAATAACAAACTGCCCCTAGCTTCTGTTATCATAGGTAGTCGGCCTCGTCTTTAAACATCCTTCACTTCAAACATCTTTATCAGTGGCTCAGTCTGCTACAGAAACTTGAATGATGCTGACAGTGTATGGACTGCATTTCCCATGAGTCTGTGCACAGACATCAAAACAGAAAATATAGATTAAACCAAAGGTCCTCTCTATTTAAGTCACACTTTTCTAACAATATGATTTTTAGATTTCAGATTCATCAAATCTTTTAGATGGCAATGTAGCTAGTGATGTAAAATCTGAGAAAATTGTTTTTGCGAGTGTACACTCGAATATCAGACACACTTAATCTTCCAAAAGAAATATTAAATGGGCATTCTGGCATCTTATTTTGTCTCAGACATCTGTCGTGACTGACATGTACGAAAGTAACCCATCATATACTATGTTTATTAGCGATGCAATATAATTGACTTGAAATGAGCAGAAATCCTTCAAAATGCATTTCCCAAATGCATTTCTTTCAAGTAATAAGCTTTTAAAAGACATTTGCAACACAAGGTCTTGCGCATTGAAAACCATGAAGTAATGAGGCCTAATTGGGACCTGTCAATTGCTCATTACCTTAACAAACAGGCGATGTGAACACGTCATCCAAGCAGCCAATAGGGAGACTCGGGGCAGGTGCATTTTGATGATATTAACGGAACATGTGGCTGCTTGGAGAAGTAGCAGAGAAACATTTGTCTGTTTTTTGAGGGTGGCCAGGGTTGGTTTTGGAGCTTTGATTTTAGCAATGGCAGAAACAATCTGGAAACCTTTGTGGTATGTTAATTTCATTTAGTGATTTTTAATAGAAAAGTTTGCTTTCTTTGTTAATTATGTCTGTGTTCAACAGGATTTTGTTACTGGTGCTGAATTATGCTGTGCACTGTGATGCAGGAAGTGGTAAGTTTTCACTCTCCATTAGCAAGCTGAAAAGTTCTAACAAACTACATGCTTTTAATGTGAAGTATGCTTAGTTTACAGACATGGTTGCACAAACGATGGTGCTCAGGATGGGACCACTGAAATGACTCCTGCTCAGGCAAGCTCTGATTCTGGATTTGGGCCTAGTCAAGAACCTTATTTTCAGGAAACCCAGGACTCCTCGGAAACTGAGGCCTTTGATTCTAGTGTGACTGATGTGGGCTCAAGTGACTCAAGGGCATTCAGCTTTCAGGAATCTACCTACACCTCAAGCTTTCAGCCCCTAACTAGGGTTCCTAAGCCTGCCTTAAGCACCTCCTTAGAACAAGCCTCAGACCAGTCTGTCCAGACAGCATACCAGCAGGCAGCTTCAGCCCAGCCTGTGCAGGGTAGTTCTCCATCCAGCTTTGTTTCTCAAAATGTTGGCTTTGATTCTAGTGCAGGAACAGGCTCAAGGGGGTCTTTCTTCACTTCAAGCTTTAAGCCGTCTGCTAGCACTTCAAAGCCAGTCCAAAGCACCTACCAGCAGGTTGCTTCAGCCCAGCCTGTCCCAAGCACCTACCAGCAAAGAGTGTCAGAGCAGCCTGTCCAAGCTGCTTCCCAGAGACTATCTTCAGCTCAACCTGTACAGAGCAGCTATCAGTCTGGCCTTTTTTCCCCAAGTGTTGGCTTTGGTGCTAGTGCTGCGGGAACAGGACAAAGTGGTTCGAGGCTGTTCAGCTCTCAGGACGTTTCCTATACCTCAAGCTACAAGCCCTCTGTTAGCACTCAAAGACCTGCCCAAAGCACCTACCAGCAGGGAGTTTCATATCGGCCTGTGCAGAGCAGTTTGCCATCCAGCTTTGTTTCCCAAAATGTTGGCTTTGATTCTAGTGCAGAGGGAACAAGTGGCTCTAGGGCATACAGCTTGCAGGAATCTAGCTATACCTCAAGCTTTCAGCCATTGACTAGTGGTTACAAGCCTGCACTAAGCACGGCCTACCAACAGGCAGCCTCAGCCCAGCCTGTCCCAAGCGCCTACCAACAGGCAGCCTCAGCCCAGCCTGTCCCAAGCGCCTACCAACAGGCAGCCTCAGCCCAGCCTGTCCCAAGCGCCTACCAACAGGCAGCCTCAGCCCAGCCTGTGCAGAGTAGTTCTCTATCTAGCTTTGTGTCCCCCAATGTAGGCTTGGATTCTGGTGCAACAGGAACTGGATCAAGTGTCTTGGGGGCATTTTCATACACTTCAGGGTTTAGGCCTTCTACTAGCACTGCAAAACCAGTCCAAAGCAGCTACCAGCAGGCGGCCTCAGCCCAGCCTGTCCCGGGCGCCTACCAGCAGGCGGCCTCAGCCCAGCCTGTCCCGGGCGCCTACCAGCAGGCGGCCTCAGCCCAGCCTGTCCCGGGCGCCTACCAACAGGCGGCCTCAGCCCAGCCTGTCCCAAGCGCCTACCAACAGGCAGCCTCAGCCCAGCCTGTCCCAAGCGCCTACCAACAGGCAGCCTCAGCCCAGCCTGTGCAGAGTAGTTCTCTATCTAGCTTTGTGTCCCCCAATGTAGGCTTGGATTCTGGTGCAACAGGAACTGGATCAAGTGTCTTGGGGGCATTTTCATACACTTCAGGGTTTAGGCCTTCTACTAGCACTGCAAAACCAGTCCAAAGCAGCTACCAGCAGGCGGCCTCGGCCCAGCCTGTCCCGGGCGCCTACCAGCAGGCGGCCTCGGCCCAGCCTGTCCCGGGCGCCTACCAGCAGGCGGCCTCGGCCCAGCCTGTCCCGGGCGCCTACCAGCAGGCGGCCTCGGCCCAGCCTGTCCCGGGCGCCTACCAGCAGGCGGCCTCGGCCCAGCCTGTCCCTAGTAGTTCTGCTTCTAGCTCTGTTTCCCCCAATGTAGGCTTCGATTTTGGTGGAGCAGGATCAAGTCTCTCAGGGGCATATTCATACACCTCAAGCTTCAAGCCCTCTGCTAGCACTTCAAAGCCAGTCCAAAGCAGCTACCAATGGGTTGCTTCAGCCCAGCCTGTCCCAAGCACCTACCAGCAACGAGTGTCAGAGCAGCCTGTCCAAGCTGCTTCCCAGAGAGTATCTTCAGCTCAACCTGTACAGAGCAGCTATCAGTCTGGCCTTTTTTCCCCAAGTGTTGGCTATGATTCTAGTGCAGTGGGATCAAGTGACTCTAGGGCATACAGCTTTCAGGAGTCTACCTATACCTCAAGCTTTCAGCCATTGACTACGGTTTCCAAGCCTGCCCTGGGCACCTCTGTACAACAAGTCTCAGCCCAGCCTGTCCAGTCAGCATATCAACAGGTAGCTTCCACACAGCCTGTGTGGAGTAGTTCTCCACCTAGCTTTGTTTCCCCAAGTGTTGGCTTTGATTCTAGTGCAGTGGGATCAAGGGGCTCAAGGGCATATTCTTACACCACAAGCTTGAAGCCCTCTACTAGTGCTTCACAGCCTGTGCAAAGCACCTACCAGCAAGGAGCTTCAGAGCAGCCTGTCCAAACTGCTTCCCTGAGAGTATCTTCAGCTCAGCCTGTACAGAGCAGCTATCAGTCTGGCCTTTATTCCCAAAATGTTGGCTTTGATTCTAGTGCAGCAATGGGAACAGGCTCAAGGGTGGTGTTCTACCCATCAAGCTTTAAGCCCTCCACCAGCACCTCTAAGCCTGTCCAAAGCAACAACCAGCAGGTAGCTTCAGCCCAGCCTGTGTGGAGTAGTTCTCCACCTAGCTTTGTTTCCCCAAGTGTTGGCTTTGATTCTAGTGCAGTGGGATCAAGTGGCTCAAGGGCATTTTCTTACACCACAAGCTTTAAGCCCTCTGCTAGCGCTTCACAGCCTGTGCAAAGCTCCTTGCTGGTAGGTGCTTTGGAGCAGCCTGTCCAAACGGCTTCCCAGAGAGTATCTTCAGCTCAGCCTGTACTGAGCAGCTATCAGTCTGGCCTTTATTCCCAAAATGTTGGCTTTGATTCTAGTGCAGGGACAGGCTCAGGGGGGTCCTTCTATACCCCAAGCTTTAGCCCCCCCAACAGCATTTCTAAGCCTGTCCCAAGCAGCTACCAGCAAGTAACTTCATCCCAGCCAGTGCAGAGTAGTTATCCATCTGGAACCAGTGGGACTGGACTGGCATCAAGTGACTCGAGGGCCTACAGCTCTTCAGGATCTTCCTATCCCTCAAGCCGTAACCCCCCTACTAGCATTTCTAAGCCTGTTGAAAGCCCTTTCCAACAGTTAGCTTTGGCTCAGAGTAGCTATCCACCTGAAGCTGCTTCCCAAAATATTAGAATGGATTCTTCTCTGACTGATGTGGAAGAAAGCGTCTTGAGAAATGACTACAGTTCTGAAGATGCTACATCTGGATTAAACTACAGCCCTTTCACCAGCATATCTACACCTTCCCAAAGTACTTACCGACAGGTGACTGCAGCCCAGCCCGTTCAGAGCCGTTACCAAGATGTGCCTTTTCCCCAAACCAGCTATGGTGCTAGTTTGAGTGGTGTGACCTCAACCGGTTCAAGGAGTGTGTATACCCCTTCAGACTCAGTGGCTTTGCCTGCCCAAGACATGGCTCTTAGACCTGGCTTGACTCCAGTATCTGCTCAAGGGTTCAGATCACCATATTCCTATGCTCAGGCTGTGAGTTCCCTAGACGACTCTGAACCCTCTGCTGGCTCTCCAAGATTAACGTGGACACAAAAGACGCTGGAATAGCTGATAACTTCCACTCCATGGTAAGTCAGTTCTTAACTTGTTTCAGCTCATCTCAATTTTGTGCACCTGCATGTGCTTACCTTGTACTGTTTCTGCTTTCAGGTTGGATTGTTGCAGCAGCTGAACCTTTTGATTCAAAAAAATTCTAAATAAATATTTGCAACTATGTTTGGGTTGTCTTGTTTTAATGCAAGTGTTCAGGAAGTTTATTTGGGGCGCTAAAATCTGCAGAACCCAATAAGCTATGCCTTTTCTTGCTTTCTTTTTTTTTCCTCATTTCCTGTGCTTTTTGCCAGTAGCCCTCAGAGTATTTAACTGTACAGAATTGTTGTTTAGCCAGATGGCTTTAGCCCAAAGTCAAGCCTGCCTTATAGGGAAATGGGCTGAGGGAATGTACTGAGACAATCTGTTGACTTTTGGGTCACTGCTTATTAAAGTAAAGGGTAAGCTCAGTTATTGGCCACCATTGGGAAGGTGGGGGGTGTCTTGGCTTAATTCATTTTCAATGAAAAATGAGATCTAATGTTTTGTAAAGGGAGGGGGGGACCCTTGAGTGGTCATGACATGCTTAGGTTGAGCTTAAGCGTGAGGTGGAGGTTAAGCTCTATTTGGTAGATAACAATTGGTGAATAACTCGAACTCGATTGACTTTCAGAAAACAGTGGCTATAAAAATGGCTACAAACTTGAAAATACACATTCCCTTTTAGAGCAATAAGGTTACAGGTGTATCTTGATCCCATTGTACACACAGACTGTCACAGAAACAAATTTCTCCAAGAATCAGATTTGTGGAAGGTAGTAGGATTTTAGGATCCTAAAATTTCAATTAGACACCACCACCTTGCCAGTGATGTAATCAGGTGTGTCATAAGAAAAGGCTTTCCTCAAATTTAACCGTGTGACTGAAGTTTGCTAGACACTACTGGAACCAGATTCTATAGTCCAAAGAGGCAAAAGAATAGAGCTCTTGTTTTTAATCCAGAGGAGAACTACAGCCTACAGTGAATAACAAACTGCCCCTAGCTTCTGTTATCATAGGTAGTCGGCCTCGTGTTTAAACATCCTTCACTTCAAACATCTTTATCAGTGGCTCAGTCTGCTACAGTAACTTGAATGATGCTGACAGTGTATGGACTGCATTTCCCATGAGTCTGTGCACAGACATCAAAACAGAAAATATAGATTAAACCAAAGGTCCTCTCTATTTAAGTCACACTTTTCTAACAACATGATTTTTAGATTTCAGATTCATCAAAAAAAAAAAAATCTTTTAGATGGCAATGTAGCTAGTGATGTAAAATCTGAGAAAATTGTTTTTGCGAGTGTACACTCGAATATCAGACACACTTAATCTTCCAAAAGAAATATTAAATGGGCATTCTGGCATCTTATTTTGTCTCAGACATCTGTCGTGACTGACATGTACGAAAGTAACCCATCATATACTATGTTTATTAGCGATGCAATATAATTGACTTGAAATGAGCAGAAATCCTTCAAAATGCATTTCCCAAATGCATTTCTTTCAAGTAATAAGCTTTTAAAAGACATTTGCAACACAAGGTCTTGCGCATTGAAAACCATGAAGTAATGAGGCCTAATTGGGACCTGTCAATTGCTCATTACCTTAACAAACAGGCGATGTGAACACGTCATCCAAGCAGCCAATAGGGAGACTCGGGGCAGGTGCATTTTGATGATATTAACGGAACATGTGGCTGCTTGGAGAAGTAGCAGAGAAACATTTGTCTGTTTTTTGAGGGTGGCCAGGGTTGGTTTTGGAGCTTTGATTTTAGCAATGGCAGAAACAATCTGGAAACCTTTGTGGTATGTTAATTTCATTTAGTGATTTTTAATAGAAAAGTTTGCTTTCTTTGTTAATTATGTCTGTGTTCAACAGGATTTTGTTACTGGTGCTGAATTATGCTGTGCACTGTGATGCAGGAAGTGGTAAGTTTTCACTCTCCATTAGCAAGCTGAAAAGTTCTAACAAACTACATGCTTTTAATGTGAAGTATGCTTAGTTTACAGACATGGTTGCACAAACGATGGTGCTCAGGATGGGACCACTGAAATGACTCCTGCTCAGGCAAGCTCTGATTCTGGATTTGGGCCTAGTCAAGAACCTTATTTTCAGGAAACCCAGGACTCCTCGGAAACTGAGGCCTTTGATTCTAGTGTGACTGATGTGGGCTCAAGTGACTCAAGGGCATTCAGCTTTCAGGAATCTACCTACACCTCAAGCTTTCAGCCCCTAACTAGGGTTCCTAAGCCTGCCTTAAGCACCTCCTTAGAACAAGCCTCAGACCAGTCTGTCCAGACAGCATACCAGCAGGCAGCTTCAGCCCAGCCTGTGCAGGGTAGTTCTCCATCCAGCTTTGTTTCTCAAAATGTTGGCTTTGATTCTAGTGCAGGAACAGGCTCAAGGGGGTCTTTCTTCACTTCAAGCTTTAAGCCGTCTGCTAGCACTTCAAAGCCAGTCCAAAGCACCTACCAGCAGGTTGCTTCAGCCCAGCCTGTCCCAAGCACCTACCAGCAAAGAGTGTCAGAGCAGCCTGTCCAAGCTGCTTCCCAGAGACTATCTTCAGCTCAACCTGTACAGAGCAGCTATCAGTCTGGCCTTTTTTCCCCAAGTGTTGGCTTTGGTGCTAGTGCTGCGGGAACAGGACAAAGTGGTTCGAGGCTGTTCAGCTCTCAGGACGTTTCCTATACCTCAAGCTACAAGCCCTCTGTTAGCACTCAAAGACCTGCCCAAAGCACCTACCAGCAGGGAGTTTCATATCGGCCTGTGCAGAGCAGTTTGCCATCCAGCTTTGTTTCCCAAAATGTTGGCTTTGATTCTAGTGCAGAGGGAACAAGTGGCTCTAGGGCATACAGCTTGCAGGAATCTAGCTATACCTCAAGCTTTCAGCCATTGACTAGTGGTTACAAGCCTGCACTAAGCACGGCCTACCAACAGGCAGCCTCAGCCCAGCCTGTCCCAAGCGCCTACCAACAGGCAGCCTCAGCCCAGCCTGTCCCAAGCGCCTACCAACAGGCAGCCTCAGCCCAGCCTGTCCCAAGCGCCTACCAACAGGCAGCCTCAGCCCAGCCTGTCCCAAGCGCCTACCAACAGGCAGCCTCAGCCCAGCCTGTCCCAAGCGCCTACCAACAGGCAGCCTCAGCCCAGCCTGTGCAGAGTAGTTCTCTATCTAGCTTTGTGTCCCCCAATGTAGGCTTGGATTCTGGTGCAACAGGAACTGGATCAAGTGTCTTGGGGGCATTTTCATACACTTCAGGGTTTAGGCCTTCTACTAGCACTGCAAAACCAGTCCAAAGCAGCTACCAGCAGGCGGCCTCAGCCCAGCCTGTCCCGGGCGCCTACCAGCAGGCGGCCTCAGCCCAGCCTGTCCCGGGCGCCTACCAGCAGGCGGCCTCAGCCCAGCCTGTCCCGGGCGCCTACCAGCAGGCGGCCTCAGCCCAGCCTGTCCCTAGTAGTTCTGCTTCTAGCTCTGTTTCCCCCAATGTAGGCTTGGATTTTGGTGGAGCAGGATCAAGTCTCTCAGGGGCATATTCATACACCTCAAGCTTCAAGCCCTCTGCTAGCACTTCAAAGCCAGTCCAAAGCAGCTACCAATGGGTTGCTTCAGCCCAGCCTGTCCCAAGCACCTACCAGCAACGAGTGTCAGAGCAGCCTGTCCAAGCTGCTTCCCAGAGAGTATCTTCAGCTCAACCTGTACAGAGCAGCTATCAGTCTGGCCTTTTTTCCCCAAGTGTTGGCTATGATTCTAGTGCAGTGGGATCAAGTGACTCTAGGGCATACAGCTTTCAGGAGTCTACCTATACCTCAAGCTTCAAGCCCTCTGCTAGCACTTCAAGGCCAGTCCAAAGCAGCTACCAATGGGTTGCTTCATCCCAGCCTGTCCCAAGCACCTACCAGCAACGAGTGTCAGAGCAGCCTGTCCAAGCTGCTTCCCAGAGAGTATCTTCAGCTCAACCTGTACAGAGCAGCTATCAGTCTGGCCTTTTTTCCCCAAGTGTTGGCTATGATTCTAGTGCAGTGGGATCAAGTGACTCTAGGGCATACAGCTTTCAGGAGTCTACCTATACCTCAAGCTTTCAGCCATTGACTACGGTTTCCAAGCCTGCCCTGGGCACCTCTGTACAACAAGTCTCAGCCCAGCCTGTCCAGTCAGCATATCAACAGGTAGCTTCCACACAGCCTGTGTGGAGTAGTTCTCCACCTAGCTTTGTTTCCCCAAGTGTTGGCTTTGATTCTAGTGCAGTGGGATCAAGGGGCTCAAGGGCATATTCTTACACCACAAGCTTGAAGCCCTCTACTAGTGCTTCACAGCCTGTGCAAAGCACCTACCAGCAAGGAGCTTCAGAGCAGCCTGTCCAAACTGCTTCCCTGAGAGTATCTTCAGCTCAGCCTGTACAGAGCAGCTATCAGTCTGGCCTTTATTCCCAAAATGTTGGCTTTGATTCTAGTGCAGCAATGGGAACAGGCTCAAGGGTGGTGTTCTACCCATCAAGCTTTAAGCCCTCCACCAGCACCTCTAAGCCTGTCCAAAGCAACAACCAGCAGGTAGCTTCAGCCCAGCCTGTGTGGAGTAGTTCTCCACCTAGCTTTGTTTCCCCAAGTGTTGGCTTTGATTCTAGTGCAGTGGGATCAAGTGGCTCAAGGGCATTTTCTTACACCACAAGCTTTAAGCCCTCTGCTAGCGCTTCACAGCCTGTGCAAAGCTCCTTGCTGGTAGGTGCTTTGGAGCAGCCTGTCCAAACGGCTTCCCAGAGAGTATCTTCAGCTCAGCCTGTACTGAGCAGCTATCAGTCTGGCCTTTATTCCCAAAATGTTGGCTTTGATTCTAGTGCAGGGACAGGCTCAGGGGGGTCCTTCTATACCTCAAGGTTTAGCCCCCCCAACAGCATTTCTAAGCCTGTCCCAAGCAGCTACCAGCAAGTAACTTCATCCCAGCCAGTGCAGAGCAGTTATCCATCTGGAACCAGTGGGATTGGACTGGCATCAAGTGACTCGAGGGCCTACAGCTCTTCAGGATCTTCCTATCCCTCAAGCCGTAACCCCCGTACTAGCATTTCTAAGCCTGTTGAAAGCCCTTTCCAACAGTTAGCTTTGGCTCAGCCAGCTCAGAGTAACTATCCACCTGAAGCTGCTTCCCAAAATATTAGAATGGATTCTTCTCTGACTGATGTGGAAGAAAGCGTCTTGAGAAATGACTACAGTTCTGAAGATGCTACATCTGGATTAAACTACAGCCCTTTCACCAGCATATCTACACCTTCCCAAAGTACTTACCGACAGGTGACTGCAGCCCAGCCTGTTCAGAGCCGTTACCAAGATGTGCCTTTTCCCCAAACCAGCTATGGTGCTAGTTTGAGTGGTGTGACCTCAACCGGTTCAAGGAGTGTGTATACCCCTTCAGACTCAGTGGCTTTGCCTGCCCAAGACATGGCTCTTAGACCTGGCTTGACTCCAGTATCTGCTCAAGGGTTCAGATCACCATATTCCTATGCTCAGGCTGTGAGTTCCCTAGACGACTCTGAACCCTCTGCTGGCTCTCCAAGATTAACGTGGACACAAAAGACGCTGGAATAGCTGATAACTTCCACTCCATGGTAAGTCAGTTCTTAACTTGTTTCAGCTCATCTCAATTTTGTGCACCTGCATGTGCTTACCTTGTACTGTTTCTGCTTTCAGGTTGGATTGTTGCAGCAGCTGAACCTTTTGATTCAAAAAAATTCTAAATAAATATTTGCAACTATGTTTGGGTTGTCTTGTTTTAATGCAAGTGTTCAGGAAGTTTATTTGGGGCGCTAAAATCTGCAGAACCCAATAAGCTATGCCTTCTTTTTTTTTTCCTCATTTCCTGTGCTTTTTGCCAGTAGCCCTCGGAGTATTTAACTGTACAGAATTGTTGTTTAGCCAGATGGCTTTAGCCCAAAGTCAAGCCTGCCTTATAGGGAAATGGGCTGAGGGAATGTACTGAGACAATCTGTTGACTTTTGGGTCACTGCTTATTAAAGTAAAGGGTAAGCTCAGTTATTGGCCACCGTTGGGAAGGTGGGGGGTGTCTTGGCTTAATTCATTTTCAATGAAAAATGAGATCTAATGTTTTGTAAAGGGAGGGGGGACCCTTGAGTGGTCATGACATGCTTAGGTTGAGCTTAAGCGTGAGGTGGAGGTTAAGCTCTATTTGGTAGATAACAATTGGTGAATAACTCGAACTCGATTGACTTTCAGAAAACAGTGGCTATAAAAATGGCTACAAACTTGAAAATACACATTCCCTTTTAGAGCAATAAGGTTACAGGTGTATCTTGATCCCATTGTACACACAGACTGTCACAGAAACAAATTTCTCCAAGAATCAGATTTGTGGAAGGTAGTAGGATTTTAGGATCCTAAAATTTCAATTAGACACCACCACCTTGCCAGTGATGTAATCAGGTGTGTCATAAGAAAAGGCTTTCCTCAAATTTAACCGTGTGACTGAAGTTTGCTAGACACTACTGGAACCAGATTCTATAGTCCAAAGAGGCAAAAGAATAGAGCTCTTGTTTTTAATCCAGAGGAGAACTACAGCCTACAGTGAATAACAAACTGCCCCTAGCTTCTGTTATCATAGGTAGTCGGCCTCGTGTTTAAACATCCTTCACTTCAAACATCTTTATCAGTGGCTCAGTCTGCTACAGTAACTTGAATGATGCTGACAGTGTATGGACTGCATTTCCCATGAGTCTGTGCACAGACATCAAAACAGAAAATATAGATTAAACCAAAGGTCCTCTCTATTTAAGTCACACTTTTCTAACAATATGATTTTTAGATTTCAGATTCATCAAAAAAAAAAAAATCATTTAGATGGCAATGTAGCTAGTGATGTAAAATCGGAGAAAATTGTTTTTGCGAGTGTACACTCGAATATCAGACACACTTAATCTTCCAAAAGAAATATTAAATGGGCATTCTGGCATCTTATTTTGTCTCAGACATCTGTTGTGACTGACATGTACGAAAGTAACCCATCATATACTATGTTTATTAGCGATGCAATATAATTGACTTGAAATGAGCAGAAATCCTTCAAAATGCATTTCCCAAATGCATTTCTTTCAAGTAATAAGCTTTTAAAAGACATTTGCAACACAAGGTCTTTTGCATTGAAAACCATGAAGTAATGAGGCCTAATTGGGACCTGTCAATTGCTCATTACCTTAACAAACAGGCGATGTGAACACGTCATCCAAGCAGCCAATAGGGAGACTCGGGGCAGGTGCATTTTGATGATATTAACGGAACATGTGGCTGCTTGGAGAAGTAGCAGAGAAACATTTGTCTGTTTTTTGAGGGTGGCCAGGGTTGGTTTTGGAGCTTTGATTTTAGCAATGGCAGAAACAATCTGGAAACCTTTGTGGTATGTTAATTTCATTTAGTGATTTTTAATAGAAAAGTTTGCTTTCTTTGTTAATTATGTCTGTGTTCAACAGGATTTTGTTACTGGTGCTGAATTATGCTGTGCACTGTGATGCAGGAAGTGGTAAGTTTTCACTCTCCATTAGCAAGCTGAAAAGTTCTAACAAACTACATGCTTTTAATGTGAAGTATGCTTAGTTTACAGACATGGTTGCACAAACGATGGTGCTCAGGATGGGACCACTGAAATGACTCCTGCTCAGGCAAGCTCTGATTCTGGATTTGGGCCTAGTCAAGAACCTTATTTTCAGGAAACCCAGGACTCCTCGGAAACTGAGGCCTTTGATTCTAGTGTGACTGATGTGGGCTCAAGTGACTCAAGGGCATTCAGCTTTCAGGAATCTACCTACACCTCAAGCTTTCAGCCACTAACTAGGGTTCCTAAGCCTGCCTTAAGCACCTCCTTAGAACAAGCCTCAGACCAGTCTGTCCAGACAGCATACCAGCAGGCAGCTTCAGCCCAGCCTGTGCAGGGTAGTTCTCCATCCAGCTTTGTTTCTCAAAATGTTGGCTTTGATTCTAGTGCAGCAACAGGAACAGGCTCAAGGGTGTCTTTCTTCACTTCAAGCTTTAAGCCGTCTGCTAGCACTTCAAAGCCAGTCCAAAGCACCTACCAGCAGGTTGCTTCAGCCCAGTCTGTCCCAAGCACCTACCAGCAAAGAGTGTCAGAGCAGCCTGTCCAAGCTGCTTCCCAGAGACTATCTTCAGCTCAACCTGTACAGAGCAGCTATCAGTCTGGCCTTTTTTCCCCAAGTGTTGGCTTTGGTGCTAGTGCTGCGGGAACAGGACAAAGTGGTTCGAGGCTGTTCAGCTCTCAGGACGTTTCCTATACCTCAAGCTACAAGCCCTCTGTTAGCACTCAAAGACCTGCCCAAAGCACCTACCAGCAGGGAGTTTCATATCGGCCTGTGCAGAGCAGTTTGCCATCCAGCTTTGTTTCCCAAAATGTTGGCTTTGATTCTAGTGCAGAGGGAACAAGTGGCTCTAGGGCATACAGCTTTCAGGAATCTAGCTATACCTCAAGCTTTCAGCCGTTGACTAGTGGTTACAAGCCTGCACTAAGCACTGCCTACCAACAGGCAGCCTCAGCCCAGCCTGTCCCAAGCGCCTACCAACAGGCAGCCTCAGCCCAGCCTGTCCCAAGCGCCTACCAACAGGCAGCCTCAGCCCAGCCTGTGCAGAGTAGTTCTCTATCTAGCTTTGTGTCCCCCAATGTAGGCTTGGATTCTGGTGCAACAGGAACTGGATCAAGTGTCTTGGGGGCATTTTCATACACTTCAGGGTTTAGGCCTTCTACTAGCACTGCAAAACCAGTCCAAAGCAGCTACCAGCAGGCGGCCTCAGCCCAGCCTGTCCAAAGCAGCTACCAGCAGGCGGCCTCAGCCCAGCCTGTCCAAAGCAGCTACCAGCAGGCGGCCTCAGCCCAGCCTGTCCCGGGCGCCTACCAGCAGGCGGCCTCAGCCCAGCCTGTCCCGGGCGCCTACCAGCAGGCGGCCTCAGCCCAGCCTGTCCCGGGCGCCTACCAGCAGGCGGCCTCAGCCCAGCCTGTCCCGGGCGCCTACCAGCAGGCGGCCTCAGCCCAGCCTGTCCCTAGTAGTTCTGCTTCTAGCTCTGTTTCCCCCAATGTAGGCTTGGATCTTGGTGGAGCAGGATCAAGTCTCTCAGGGGCATATTCATACACCTCAAGCTTCAAGCCCTCTGCTAGCACTTCAAAGCCAGTCCAAAGCAGCTACCAATGGGTTGCTTCAGCCCAGCCTGTCCCAAGCACCTACCAGCAACGAGTGTCAGAGCAGCCTGTCCAAGCTGCTTCCCAGAGAGTATCTTCAGCTCAACCTGTACAGAGCAGCTATCAGTCTGGCCTTTTTTCCCCAAGTGTTGGCTATGATTCTAGTGCAGTGGGATCAAGTGACTCTAGGGCATACAGCTTTCAGGAGTCTACCTATACCTCAAGCTTCAAGCCCTCTGCTAGCACTTCAAGGCCAGTCCAAAGCAGCTACCAATGGGTTGCTTCAGCCCAGCCTGTCCCAAGCACCTACCAGCAACGAGTGTCAGAGCAGCCTGTCCAAGCTGCTTCCCAGAGAGTATCTTCAGCTCAACCTGTACAGAGCAGCTATCAGTCTGGCCTTTTTTCCCCAAGTGTTGGCTATGATTCTAGTGCAGTGGGATCAAGTGACTCTAGGGCATACAGCTTTCAGGAGTCTACCTATACCTCAAGCTTTCAGCCATTGACTACGGTTTCCAAGCCTGCCCTGGGCACCTCTGTACAACAAGTCTCAGCCCAGCCTGTCCAGTCAGCATATCAACAGGTAGCTTCCACACAGCCTGTGTGGAGTAGTTCTCCACCTAGCTTTGTTTCCCCAAGTGTTGGCTTTGATTCTAGTGCAGTGGGATCAAGGGGCTCAAGGGCATATTCTTACACCACAAGCTTGAAGCCCTCTACTAGTGCTTCACAGCCTGTGCAAAGCACCTACCAGCAAGGAGCTTCAGAGCAGCCTGTCCAAACTGCTTCCCTGAGAGTATCTTCAGCTCAGCCTGTACAGAGCAGCTATCAGTCTGGCCTTTATTCCCAAAATGTTGGCTTTGATTCTAGTGCAGCAATGGGAACAGGCTCAAGGGTGGTGTTCTACCCATCAAGCTTTAAGCCCTCCACCAGCACCTCTAAGCCTGTCCAAAGCAACAACCAGCAGGTAGCTTCAGCCCAGCCTGTGTGGAGTAGTTCTCCACCTAGCTTTGTTTCCCCAAGTGTTGGCTTTGATTCTAGTGCAGTGGGATCAAGTGGCTCAAGGGCATATTCTTACACCACAAGCTTGAAGCCCTCTACTAGTGCTTCACAGCCTGTGCAAAGCACCTACCAGCAAGGAGCTTCAGAGCAGCCTGTCCAAACTGCTTCCCTGAGAGTATCTTCAGCTCAGCCTGTACAGAGCAGCTATCAGTCTGGCCTTTATTCCCAAAATGTTGGCTTTGATTCTAGTGCAGCAATGGGAACAGGCTCAAGGGTGGTGTTCTACCCATCAAGCTTTAAGCCCTCCACCAGCACCTCTAAGCCTGTCCAAAGCAACAACCAGCAGGTAGCTTCAGCCCAGCCTGTGTGGAGTAGTTCTCCACCTAGCTTTGTTTCCCCAAGTGTTGGCTTTGATTCTAGTGCAGTGGGATCAAGTGGCTCAAGGGCATTTTCTTACACCACAAGCTTTAAGCCCTCTGCTAGCGCTTCACAGCCTGTGCAAAGCTCCTTGCTGGTAGGTGCTTTGGAGCAGCCTGTCCAAACGGCTTCCCAGAGAGTATCTTCAGCTCAGCCTGTACTGAGCAGCTATCAGTCTGGCCTTTATTCCCAAAATGTTGGCTTTGATTCTAGTGCAGGGACAGGCTCAGGGGGGTCCTTCTATACCTCAAGCTTTAGCCCCCCCAACAGCATTTCTAAGCCTGTCCCAAGCAGCTACCAGCAAGTAACTTCATCCCAGCCAGTGCAGAGTAGTTATCCATCTGGAACCAGTGGGACTGGACTGGTATCAAGTGACTCGAGGGCCTACAGCTCTTCAGGATCTTCCTATCCCTCAAGCCGTAACCCCCCTACTAGCATTTCTAAGCCTGTTGAAAGCCCTTTCCAACAGTTAGCTTTGGCTCAGCCAGCTCAGAGTAGCTATCCACCTGAAGCTGCTTCCCAAAATATTAGAATGGATTCTTCTTTGACTGATGTGGAAGAAAGCGTCTTGAGAAATGACTACAGTTCTGAAGATGCTACATCTGGATTAAACTACAGCCCTTTCACCAGCATATCTACACCTTCCCAAAGTACTTACCGACAGGTGACTGCAGCCCAGCCCGTTCAGAGCCGTTACCAAGATGTGCCTTTTCCCCAAACCAGCTATGGTGCTAGTTTGAGTGGTGTGACCTCAACCGGTTCAAGGAGTGTGTATACCCCTTCAGACTCAGTGGCTTTGCCTGCCCAAGACATGGCTCTTAGACCTGGCTTGACTCCAGTATCTGCTCAAGGGTTCAGATCACCATATTTCTATGCTCAGGCTGTGAGTTCCCTAGACGACTCTGAACCCTCTGCTGGCTCTCCAAGATTAACGTGGACACAAAAGACGCTGGAATAGCTGATAACTTCCACTCCATGGTAAGTCAGTTCTTAACTTGTTTCAGCTCATCTCAATTTTGTGCACCTGCATGTGTTGAACTTGTACTGTTTCTGCTTTCAGGTTGGATTGTTGCAGCAGCTGAACCTTTTGATTAAAAGATTTCTAAATAAATTTGTTACTATTTTTGGCATTTATGCAAGTGTTCAAGAATTTTATTTGGGGCTCTAAAATATTTGCAAAAACCAATAAGTGTGGGGTTTTTTTTGAGTAATCAGCTAAGGTTGATAACCCTTTCCCTTGTCTGGGACATGCTTATGATTCCAAGTCTTGTGGCAGTTACTGTATATTCTGCGAATAAACAAATGGTGGTGTCATGGAATTTAATTTGCCTTATAGCCATGCATATTCTTATCTTGCCATTGACTGCTCAGTATTTTACCTACTCTGCTTTACTTGTTTTCCTCATTGCCAGTCGCACTTGGAGTATTTACCGCTACAGAATTACTGTCTGGCCAATCAGCTTTAGCCCAAAGTCAAGCCTGCTTTAAAGGGAAATGGGTCCAGGAATATACTGAGACGGTCTATGATTTCTGGTTCAATTCATCTGGTTATGAAAGTTAATGGTAAGCTCAGTTATTGGCTACAGTTTGTAAGGTGGATTATAGAGGAATATGGGTTGGTAGTGATTCCTTGGTTTAATCCGTTGTCTTTCACTGAAAATGTGAGAACAAATGTTAGTTTTCTTAAGGGAGGGAGGGACCCTTATAAGAGGTCATCTATGACAGTTTAGCTGAGCCTTAGTATGAGGTGACTGAGAAACTCAATTTGTTCAGCAGATAAAGATTAGTGAACAACAAAATCTGGTGACTTTCATAAAACAGGCAGTGGCTTTAAAAATAGCTACAAACTTAAATACACATTCCCTTTTAGAGCAATAAAGTTTAAAAACTGATTCTGTAATTAACCTACCTGGAAGAAGATGTAAGTGTATTTTGATCCTATTGTACACACAGACTGTCATAGAAACATATTTCTCCATAGGTTAACAGATTTGCTGAAGTTTCTAAAGTTAAACAATACCACTGTTCCAATGAGGTATTCAGATGTGCCATAAGAAATGGCTTTCACTACTGGAACCAGTCTCTAGAGTCCAAAGAGCCAACAAAAGTGCTTTTTAACAACACTATTAGGATATGTATACAGAGAAGATCTTCATGCCCCCTGTTGAGTTCAAAGATCTGTGTTTTGGGTTTGATTTTGACCCAGAGACCCCAGGAATTGTGTTAAGATACATGGCATTAAACATGGTACCAGGAGGTTTTAAATAAAATTGTGGTTGCCTATGCCAAAAAGCTAAAAGAGTGATCCCAAATATACATTCAAATCAACACCACAGTTGTTCAGTAACCCCAGAATGTGTGAGCTGATGAGAAGAGTCTATCAGGGAGGACCAAAAACCCTGGACGATCTGGAAAGATTCTGTATGTAGGAATAGTCTCAGATGCCTTTTCTGTATTTTCCTATCAAAGTATTAGGAGAAAAGTCATTGCTGCTATGTTTGCAAATGTAGGTTGCAAAAACTACTATATGCAGAGTAGCCAATATGTGACAAATGGTTTTGTTAAAAATGTATGTAAAAATTTTCATTTATTAGATTTATTTTAATTAGAAGTTAAATTTCTCTCCCATTTCAGGGAGATTGAGCTAATTAATCAGAAATTTGTATAAACTTTATTCATTATTTGTATGTTATATTTATAATATGCAAATGATTGTTTACATGTGCTAAGAAATCTCCATAGTCATTAAAAGTATGAATTTATGCATGACCTGCTATGTACTATCAAAAAACATTGAACTGTCTTTTGTACATGTTAAGAAAACAAATCAAGTGTATATTGAATTGGACCCATTTGCAAAATGTATTTAAAGGATTAGCATCATAATTATGTAATTATCCTAAGCATTACATCAGCCCAAATTAATCAGGACAAATGAAAGAAAATGAATTGTGTTTTGCCAAGTCTCATGAGATTTCCACCTGGTATCACCAGATGCAAACCCAAATAAATTAAATCTGCTGTAATTAAAATAGGATATATCCCAAATTACTCAACTATTTTGACTTACTGTATGTTTTTGGTGTATTAGATTTATTGTATTCAAAGACTGACTTCTGGGGGCTGGGGTTCCCCAATTTTCTCCCCAATTTTCTCCCCAATTTTCTCCCCAATTTGGTTGAATCCAATTCCACCCACTAGTTAGGACTCCTCCAGTCATACAATACCACCAGCACAAGCTAGCACAGGCTTCCTCCGTGACCTGTGAGGCACCACTGCAGCTTTTTGAACTACTGCTAACGCAACGTCATTGGACAGCTGAACGCACTCGGAGGAAAGCGCCTACCACCAGTTCTGTTACATCAGCTAACAGACGCCTGCGCTGCATAGCATTGCGCTGATTAATGGGGGAAAGAAGGGCCATCCTACCCACCCAGAGACAGCGACTTCCGGCCACGTATGGCGGTAACATTACCAGAAATCGAACTTGCAATCCCCTGATGATTGAGCCAATGCAGATTGCAATTGTTTCTAATACACTGTTTGTTGACCTATTCATATTTCAGGATTATGCCAGAGTGAGGCGTACGGCTGCTTGAAATGTGCTATTTTAAATGCTTTATGAATTTTGCTCTGTACATGTCTTGAGTGTGACAATAGGGGATTTAAATTCACTTGATTCACCATGCGTTGTGAGAGGATGTTCAAGGGACCCATCCAGGCTTTGATCTATAGTTACCTGTTCTAACCTGGAATCAACCTGCCTGCCAACTTAGCTATTTCAAATGATAAGGTATACGTCCTCACATCTTGGGGAACATGTCTTTGTCATTCTAATTCTGGCCCCCTTACTCTCTCAAAATCGTGATTTTTTTCATATAGCTTAAAGACAGATCATAGAAATGTAATTGAACTAGGGAGCAACCACCCTTTTACTCATACTTACTTTATCCCAAAGG
The DNA here is from genome assembly GCF_904425465.1 of Colossoma macropomum. Classification (NCBI taxonomy): domain Eukaryota; kingdom Metazoa; phylum Chordata; class Actinopteri; order Characiformes; family Serrasalmidae; genus Colossoma; species Colossoma macropomum. The sequence continues at coordinate 987,679 of NW_023494810.1, read as the reverse complement.
GACAGCTGTAATTTTTTCAATTTATCCATATTTATTTTCATCTTGCTCAACAAAGGTTCATAATTTAAGAATATTCCTTCCTCCAGGTTTCTACTTAGTTCTACTCCCAAATATTTCATTCCAACTGGGACCCATCTAAAAATCAAACTGAGCTACACCGTGTGGACTGAATATCTTAGATACTGGCAAGGCCTCAGAATTGGTCCAATTTATTTAATCTCCCAATAGATCTAAGTATTATTGTGTGGTATGCATTGATGGGGGTATGGAGTTGTATGGGTCACTAACCAATAATGTCATCGGCATATAACATTAATTTATGTTCCTTTTCCTCTCCTTTCACTCCCATCATTTTTGAGTCTGTTCTAATAATAGCTGCTAAAGGTTTTTAAAAAATCGTAAACATTAAAGGGGAGAGGAGGCATCCTTGACATGTTCCCCTTGAGATGCTGAAAAAAATGAAAACGTTATACCATTTCTCATAACAGCTGCCTTGGGTTTTTATATATTATTCTGACCCATGATTTAAAGCCAGGACCAAACCCTAAATAAGTAAGGGCTGCAGTCAGAAAACCCCACTTCACTCCAACCCAATCAAAAGCCTTTTCGATGTTGAGGGGGATGGCCACAACAGAACAATTACTTGAGGTGTTCAACCACATTAGATGTCATAATCTTCTCATATTGTTGACTGAGGACCTGCCTAAAATACTTGATCATTCTGTATTAGACTAGGCAATACTTTCTCTAAATGAGAAGCTAACATTTTAGTGAATATTTTGCAACCAGTATTAATGAGGCTTATTGGTCTGAATTTTGAGGGATCTGTCACATCTCTATCCTTTTTTAGGAATAATGATATTAAAGTTTTGTTGAATGTTGCAGGCAGGGATACAGATTCAAATGCCTTTAAATAAACCTCGGTTCATATAGGAGCTATTATATCTATATATTTTAATAATCTACTGGAAAGCCACCTGCACCTGGTGAATTTTCTGTTATTATAAAGGCTATGGCAGCTCTGACATCCTTCTCTGTAACTGGAGAGTCCAGAGAGTTGGCTAGTTCTGGAGTCAATTTTAGTAGATTTATGGAAATGGAAAACTCTTTTAATTGTTTGTTGTTTACCTGATGGTTTTTATTTGTTTATTTGTTTGTTTGTTTGGGGTTTTTTGTGTTTGTATTTGGATCTCTATATATATTGGACAAAAGGCCCTCTGTACAGCACAGTTCAGTCATGGTTTCTTTTATTGCTGATATATCAGCAGCCCCTCGACGTACCCTTACAAGAAAGTATACTCAAAGGTTATTTTATCAAGTAAACTTAAGTTTATATATCTCAAGTATACTTTATGTAGTAAACTAATACCAATGTAATAGTAGTATACTTGTAAGTGTACTATTTCAGTACTTCTTGGGACTAAATTGGGTATACTCGGAAGTATACCACAAGTAAAATTATATATATATATTAATATATATTGACCTGATTGCGCGTCTTTGGACTGTGGGAGGAAACTCCATGCAGAAAGAACCTTGGTCAACCGGCCGGGGAACTGAACCCACGCCCTTTTTGCTTTAAGGCAACAGTGCTACCCAATACTTTGTTCAAACTGGTGTTGATAGTAATCAGGTGTCGGGGGTTTAATTCCTCTAAATGCTACCACAAACAACGTTATTACATGGAATGGTGAGGAATGCTCTGCCTGATACCTGCAGTGTTTTTTAAGATTTAAGAGAAGGTTTGGAGGGCATTGTAAATCGTAAGTACATAAAAAGGCAATTTTTGCATTTTAGACATCATGACCCCTGGTTCCTATCACCACCATTGTAAAGAAATCCAAGGTAGTATGTTTCTCTAAAATGGAGCATTTTATATGAAACTATTCTGAGTTGCTTTGTTTGTATCTCAGTGATTAAATTATGGAGATATGTTGTAAAATCGGCAGAATTCCCCTTTAAGTGTTTTGATGGCTCAAATGAACTTTAAAATTATGGAAATATAAAACTTCTTGATTTCCTACAGGCATCCATACCTGAATTCTAAACTCAACTATAATAATGGAAAACAACTTTTTATATATGTAAAGCACAATATAATCAACAATGCCCTTCTTTTTACAAATTTATTAACTATAATCTATAATATTGGTTTATTATTGTTAGATATTACTCAGACCTAGTTCGAAGTAAGTGAAAGTATACAGATCAAAGTAGCAGGTCAATAAGAGTATCTTTCTTTTATTTAACAAAAAACAAAACAATTCATCGTTTGGGTATGTTTTGCTTCAACGCTCAGGTTTCACTCAGCTCAGCTGGTGATGGGAACCAGGGGTCGCAATGTCTATGCAAATGTAGCCATTTTATTTACTATCCAAACTGACCAGTGAACGTATATGGCATTTATATGTAGTGTTAATAATGGTAAAAAATGTTATAAGCAATATCTTAAGCAAAGCATCTGTAATCATTTCATGTAACTTTCTGTGATTTAGCTTGTAAGACATGATATACACTTCAGACGTCTGGTTCCTATCACCACCACTGTGAACATTTCTGACTCAGCAAAGTTTGTCTAGAACGAAAAGTTTCACACCAAACCACTTGACTTTGTTTTCATCTTAACCATTTAATTATGCATAAATAATGGACTTCCCTTTAAAGGTTCTGGCTGTGTATCACCACATGCTGACCACCAGATGGCAGTGTGGTACTAGTTTTAGTTTTGAGATTAACTTTGTTGTCTGTGGTACTTTATCACAGCATTGCATGACATTTGAATGGAGCTTGATTCCCATCAAAATATAGACTTAGTAATTTGAAATACTTGAAATAATTGAAATATTTATTTTTGAGATATATTGAAATAATCATGTTGAAGTAATTACATAAATATATATATATATGAGGTGGGGGTGTGGAGTGTGTTACTGTCCCTCAGGCCATGACATGTTGCCACATATTTCGCAGCGAGAGACGCTGTGCTGCCCTCACCAAGGAAGATCGGTAGTTTTTCAGATTCTGTTAGAATTTGAAAATTTGGGAGAATGTTTTTTAATTTTGTTATGAAATTTTCTCGTGCCAATTTAAATTTTTCACACTGAAGTAGTGCAGCTCTGTCTCAACCTCACCGCGCTCACAGTGACCGCACAGTCTTCTCTCGCTGGGCAGCCAGGTTTTTTTTATATCTGCCTGTTTCTATGGCCAGACTGTGGTCACTGAGCCTGTACTTGGTCAGGATCTGTCTCTGCTGTGGGTCTCTGACGGTGAAGAGATACCCTGCCAGTTCAGACTCTCTGTTTAGGGCCCGATAGTTCTGTAATTTAGACTGAGTTCTGGTTTCGCTGTCCCAATGTTCCAGATAGGTGTTTTTACTGTGTCTGATAATTTGGTTTACTCTGATTGGACTTTGGTCAGCAGTGCTGGACTGAGGCTGCTGTGTGTTAGGGGTCAGTGGGTTAGTTAGTCTCAGAAACAGCTGACAGAGGGGACTGGGTTTAGGGCTGAGCTCTTGGGTTTTAAGTGCTTTATATTGTAGTGAATTTGGATTACTGAATTTTAGATGCTGCCAGAATTTGAAAGCTCTTCTCTGAAATTACACTATCAAAAATTTTACACCAGATTTTAATTGGGATGTCTAGGGTTAGTTAGGATGTCTCTCTCTCTCTCTCCCATTTCTCTCTTCCTTTCCTTCCCCTCTGTCTCCCCCACTCTCTCTCTCTCTCTCTCTACCATTTGTCTTTCTCTCCTCTCTCTCTCTCTCTCTCACTTTCTCTCAACCCTTTGTCTACTTCGCTCCCCCCTCTCTCCCTCTCCACCATTTCTGTATCTCTCTCTCTCTCTCTCTCTCTCTCTCTCTCAACCCTTTCTCTCCCTCTCTACCATTTCTCTCTTCCTCCCCCCTCTCTCTACCATTTCTGTCTCTCTCTCTCAGTTCTCTCTCTTTCTCTCCCTTCCTTCTCCCTCTATTGCCCCAGTGTCTCTCCCTCTTTTTTCTACCATCCCTCTCCCTTTCCCTCATCACTCCCTCCTCTCCAGCTTTTCTCTCCCTTTTCTTCGATCCCTCCTCTTTCTTTTCTAAACTATTTCTCTCTCTCCTCTTTTCAATTTCTCCCTGTCTCTCTCTCCTGTCTTTCTCTCACTGTCTCTCTTTCTTCTCTGTGTTTCTGCCTTGCGTCTCCCTTTCTCTCTTACTCTATCCCTCTCCACATCTGTCTTCTCTCTCTCTCTCTAGCTTTTCTTTCCCTTTCTTCCCTCTACCTCTCCTTCTCTTTTTCTGAACCATTTCTCTCTCTCTCCCCTTTTTAATTTCTCGTTCTCTCTCTCTCTCTCTCTTCTGTCTTTCTCTCTTTCCTCTTTATCTTTTTGCCTCGCATTTCCTTTTCTCTCTCACTCTATCCCTCTCTGTTTCTCTCTCTCTCTCTCTCTCTCTCTCTCTGTGCGCTTTATCTGAGTGTGTGTGTGTGTGTGTGAGTGTGTGTGTGTGCTTTATCTCACTCTCTGTTTGTGTATCTTAGCCAAATGTGTGTCTGGGACAAATTTGCTCAAAACGAGCTGCTAAGATTTTGAGAATCTGCGTCGTATTAAGAGTTTCCAAATCATTTTGAATCACACATGTCTGGGGTTACACTCGGAGTGCTGCACAGATGATTCGCCAGCAGAGGAACTGCCTTCCACCCAGAGCGTCATCAAAGTATTTAAAATGTGCTTTGAGAATAAAAGACGGAAAACATTTGACTTTATGTCCTCATGTACCGTATGATAAGCAGCATGTATGTAAACGCATCCTCATAACTGTCTTCACTGTGTCTTTAAAAGGTGTTTTCAATCCAGTGTTTTCAGCTTAATCTCTCGTCCGTTTATCTGTAGCGTAAGGTCAGTTACCACATATTGATTATTATTAATTATAATGCATTTCTCTGTACTTGTGCTGGAGAGGTGCTTCAGCATCTGCTCACTGACATCTAATACAGGCATGAATAGGATTTTTGGATATTTTACACAGTATAAGAAATGTGTAAATGATTGTCGGTGTAAACTGACCGTGCTCTGCTGATGCACAGATTAGGGATTAGGCTGAAAACCAGTGGTGGACTAAGTACACAAACCATGTACCTGAGTTAAAGTAGAGACACCCAAGGTAAAATATTACTGCAGTAAAAGTAGAAGTTCCTCCCTTTAGACCTCCACTTGAGTAAAAGTACAAAAGTATTTGCCTTCAAATGTACTTAAGTATCGAAAGTAAAAGTACTAAAAGATTAATTATGGCTCTGATGTCCTATTATCATTTTTATAACAAGACTCGCTTCATCAACTCATTTTAGGTGAAAATACTCCAGTGTCTCTCTTGGTAAACCAGTCTTTTAATAGAAGGTCATTAATTAGTGACGCTGATGTCTATTAAAATTATCATAAGCACAAAACACTGAAGGCAAACAGTTTCCATCAGGTAGAACTGAGTGACTCTGAAATCACTTTTTACAAACAAACAAAGTTTCAGTTTAAGATTTATTTGAACTGAGTTACAAGTTTAAGTTTAATAAAAACTTTGAACTCAGATTCACAAATGAGTTTCCTTTACTAAACTGCATCTGTAGGTCTCTGTTCATAAACATAAACTAGCCAAAACTAATTTACTATAAAATGAAATCGTGTTTGTATAAATTCAGAATAAAGACACGTCAGTCACAACTGCATATGAGTACATATTTCTATATTGTGGTCTGTTTACACAAAGTTATGTCAGTCCATCATTTATGTTGAATAGACTCTCCCAGAATTTTACTCTGCTGCACTGATGTTGAACCGTGTGCTGCACTGGGTCGGTATGACCAACAGGTCAAAACAAGCTCAAAACAAAGTGACCGCTGTGCCCTGATTGGTGTTCTTGCTTCGTGCTTCTCTCGTTTTGACGTTACGTTTTTATTCACACATAAACCAAAAGGAACGACAGATTTCTCATAATGTAGTGGAGTAAAAAGTGAAATATTAGACTTTAAAATGTAGTGGAGTGAAAGAAAAAAGTCACCAAAATGGAAAAACTTCAGTAAAGTACAGATACACGAAAAACTACTTAAGTACAGAAACGAATTTACTTCATTACTGTCCACCACTGAAAACAGTGGGGTTCCCCTTTAACCCTTTAACCATAGCAGTGATGATTTGAGTGATGTTCTGCTCTACCTGTGTAGCTGTGAAATGCATGACCCTGTTCATCGACTAACAGGGCTGCTTTTGACCCATAAAGCCACTGTGTGTGTGTGTGTGTGTGTGTATGTGTGAGTGACGTTAATAGTTATGAACGCTAAGGTGTTAATGCTAACCTGAAGCATATGATGTGTTCGCTCCTTCTGGCACGTATATGTAAAGGAAATTATTACCAAGCAGACGCTCACAGTCTGCACTGCTGTGTGATCGTTATTGCTCTCGCTGGGTTCAGAGGATGCAATTTTCGCCTATTGATTACTCCTGTCTGCTCCCTACCATTATGGAAAATGGTTGCTTTAAATCGAAGCTAAAGTTTAAAAACTAGAGAGGCGCACATTAAACTTACATTCAACTCATAATTACATAGAAAATTAAAAAGAAAGAAATGAAGCTCTAAATTCATGCAGATAATATAAATGTTTGTGAGTTTTTAATCTCCTGAACTGCCAATAGCTTACGCTGTATAAACTATGAGTAATTTTAAATCTTACATTATTCTAATATTTCTTCTCTTTAGCCTACATGACAGAATACAGAACTATATACTGTTTTTAAACCCTAAAATACATCAGGGCTGATATTTTGATTGAATATTCATGAGAAATCCTTTGTTTCATTAAAATGGCAGGGGCAGAACATGAGGATGAGAAAAGAGGGATTACAAACTGCAGCTTAAGAGCAACAAAGCAAGCGTTCATTTATTCCACACAGTAAACATCAAACATGCACACAGACAAACAAGCAGAGTATTTTTTCTAATATTATCTTTATTTCAAATAAACCATTATTTTGTGTTCACAGAACCATACCAATAATAATAATAATAATAATAATAATAATAATAATAATAATAATAGTAATAATAATAATAATAATAATAATAATAATACACATTTTATTGTTATTACTGTTGTATCGTATATAATAACAATATTAAATTTAATTATTTTACACAATATTATGTATAATGTAATCTAATCTTATATATTTATTTTAATATATAAAAAGTCAGATATTCTGTACTTTACACTGTTAATGTATAAACAGAAAAAAATGTTATTCAGGGCCACAGTAATATTTCATAACAGTAATGGAACCATGTATGTTTTTTACAAGCAATATTGTCCCAGATCAGATTCTTAAAGTATTGCTTCAATCATGTTTCTTTTATAATAATAATAATAATAATAATAATAATAATAATAATAATAATAATAAAGATTAAATAAAAATGTAATATCCAATAATTAAATTTGTACTGAATTTAAAAAATAAAAATACATTAATTTTTTGTTATTGTTCTTGCTGCTGCTGTTGTTTACTTTCATTACATAAACATTGTCTGGTATGTAGGAGTTCATTATTGTATTTGGGTCAGTTTAGTTTTAAATCAATCAGTTTATATGATGAATAAAATGTTATGAAGAATTATGAACCTAAAAAAATAAAAAAATAAAAATATCAAGTTAATCATACAGCCTGAAACCATCTGAAATCACACACACACACACACACACACACACACACATATATATATATATATATATATATATATATATATATATGAAAGTAATACAAGTAAATATAATCATCTTTGAAATTAGTTACATTAAGTACATTTTGAGAAAAAATATGCATTTGAATAAAAAACCTTACCAGTGATGATATTTCTATGTTCATGTCCAAATGAAAGCTCCTCTGGCAAAGTGCTGCCATGCTGTACTTCAGGCCCCCTAATGAGTGTTAATATCTCCACAGCTAACGGGCTCTCCTCCCTCTATAAGCACTCAAAACCATGAGAACGTTCCTGAAAAAGTTTTCACACAGCTGGCAGGCGGCCACGTTACATTCAAGCCCAATTACATGCGATTGTGCCGAGGCCAGTGCTCTCCATGGATTTATGAAGTATCATATAAATACATAATGGTTAACTGCAATTAAACGTGAGGATCTGAGACTTTTCTAAAATATTCCTGCCAGAGTCCGGCCTGTGTTCCACCTGTTAAGGCATATTTTATGTATGTGGGTCATTCTACAGAAACGTCCATTTTTGTGTCCCTAGCGAAATACAGAAATATTACATTTAAAAAACATGTTAGGGTTACAATTTATTTATATTTTAAAATGAAAGAATAAGTTATTTTAACAATCCCAGGAACACAGAAGAGCTCGTCCTCACAGTCGTGTGTAAAGGCTGAGGCCATATTTTGAAGGAAAAAACTTGTTTTTCTGCAATTTTAACTACAATGATCTATACATGACTATGAAATATATAAATGAAACGACATAAAGAAAACAAAAATATTATAAAATATATAATGAAAGTTGTCCCCAGGCGTCGTGTCACCGGTGTTACTGTGCAACCAAAAATCTCTCATTTTGAAATAAAAGTCACACTGATGACATCACTCAACTTCCTTTCACCTGTTTTCTGAGGATCTATGAAGAAAAGCTCATGGTGAGTCCACTGAGTCTTTCAGTTATCAGAGATTTTCTCATTTAGCTCATGATTTCATATGAAGCTTTTAGCTGAAGTCACTGGTGTGACCGACTTTATTCTGAGGTAACTGTGAAAGAATAGAACACAAATGGATTAAATTACATATTTTAGTTGATATTACATGATTGACAACATGTGGTTTGATGCTCTGTAGCAGCCATTCTGTAAAATGCATTGTTCATTAAAATGTCTCTGGTGTTCCTTTATTATGTGGAACACAGATGAGGATCAGTAACATCAGTGACTCCTATGGAGAGATAGAAAAGTGGACGTTTCTGTAGAATGACCCAATTGTATTTTCAGGCTTATGTTCTCAGAGAACCAAGCTGTGCTGCTTTATTAAAAAATAAAGGTTCTTTAGGATGATGCCCCAAGTGGAAGAACCAATTTTAGTTTGCTCAGTGGAGGGCTCTTAAAACCAGTTTTTAAATCAGATGTGAGCGTGAAGAACCTTTTTGAAGTTCAAAGAACCTGCCAGTTTTATGCGAGTTTCCTAGAACTGTATGCCCAAGCCAAGTGTATGATTGTAGACACAAAAAAAAGAAAAAATCTTCAATACACTGTTAGAAATAAAGGTTCTGTTCAGGTGCATTTTTGGTTCATCAAGGAACAAACAGTGTAAATGTTCCCTCAAAGGTTCAAAAGTGGTTTTAAGGTCTGATTGTGAACCTTAAATAAGTTTTTCCAGGTGAAAAGTTCGTATTTGTACCTTTTCATAACCGAATGTTTTAAACAGAACAGTAAAATAAAAGCCAGGAGACGAGACGGGGTGTGTGGAGTCAGTACAGCTTAGAACATATCATTTCAGTGGATTATGGTTCAGTTATGTTCCCTGACTAAAGGTACTGAGATGGACCCTTTAGGGTTCCACCCCAGTGATAAGAGGAGCACTGACCCAGAGACAGTCTAGCACCTTTATTTCTGAGAGTGTATGATTCCTTACAATTTCTGCCAATATAAGGACTAATTGCTTTGAACCTTTCAAATAAATCTCCCCAAAGATTCAATTTTTAAAATATTGAGCTGTAAATTTGCTGCTATCCACATAAGAGAATCTGAACATGGCAGGAGGTGATGGGCTCAAAGCATCATACACAGGCGAGAAAGCCAGAATAAACGGCTCGTTATAGGCTAAACATTTCTCTGCAGTGATGGATGGTAACTCACAGCTGGACTTGGCTGGAAAAGTGTCCTTCTGGTCGAATGGGAGGAACACACCACAGCCTTCGGAGAGCAGAGCCCGGCGATCGCTCTTTAATTGGCCGGAGTTGCTATTAAATGTCTGCAGGACACACATGAGTTACAATGGAAAGAGCCGCAGCATTGATCAGTCACTATTACATAGTAGGAAGCACCATTAGCCGCTATTCAGAGAAGTGAATCACACAGGGAAACGCGAGATGACCGTTCAGTTGGGTCTGCGGCTTCCTTTCGCAGCGAGTTTGACTGAGACGTAATGTGTTAAAAATGATCTTGACGAGAAATGGTGTGTGGAAAAAAAGCACTTTACTGCAAACTGTTTGGAATGGCGAGATCCATCATTCCGAGTTCCTTTCTGTGAATCGCTCCATGTTAACCTCCTGTGGCCCATCAGTGCGTCCATTACTGTCCATCATTTACAGGGATTTCAACAACACCAGGGCTGCTTCTGTTTCTGCAACATTTCATTTTGATCTACAAAAGAATAAATATTGTAGCGTTTTAGTTTCTTTCTAATCTGTGCATCATAAGTAATGAAAGAAATTAAAACAAATTCAGCTGATGGACTTTATAGAGTTAAACTATACTCCTAGAAAAAAGGGTTCTATATAGTACCATAAAAAAGGTTCTGTTTGCAATAGGGCAGAACCCTTGATGCTGCTATATATAGAAAGTAAGTATATACAAGAAGCTCTCCAATACACAGATTATACACAATTATAAAGGAATGAGTAAATAAACAAACAAATAAATAAACAAAAAGCTGAGCATAGAAACAATTGTTATTATTATCATTATAATATTTGGACTGCTATTCATATTATTATTATTGTTATTATTGTTACTGTTGGTGGTGGTGTAGTTATTATTATTATTATTACTACATATTTTTCTCATTGATAGATAATTCAGAGCTGGAACTGGCTGAAAAAGTGAAGTGCATGTCATAATAATAATATTAATAATAATAATAATAATTATAATAATAACATCTTGCATCATTATTATTATTATTATTATTATTGGTAGTGGTAGTAGTGTATGTATATATATATATATATATATATATATATATATATATATATATATATATGCACATGTGTGTGATTGATGCCATTGAGAATACAGCTGTAACATAATAAGCAACAATAAAACAACAAAACAATCAAACATTTAAATTGTACTTCATATTTCTACATTCATTAGATAACCACTGCCTTTACTAACGGACCACTGAAGAACCACTTTTAGCTGTAGGTGCATCTTTTAGCTGTAGGTGCATCTTTGAATTGACACCTTAGAAGAACCACTCTTGGTTCCCTAAAGAACCTTTCAAAGGGTGATTCTTTAAAGAACCAATTTTGTAAATGTGTGAGTGTGAGTGAGAGTTCTAAACCAATTAAAGGTTCCTCCTAAAGCCGGAAACACTGTAGTGCACTATAGCTATTTCGCAGTAATCAGTCCGGATCAGATGTGTCCTGAGTGGACACTCGGCACACACTGATCGTGGGCCGAGTCAGCTCAAGGTTCTCCGGGGCTTGCTGGAGACCTGGCGGCTGTGCCGCTCCTGCTGGGCCGGCGGTGGCGGTGGTTAACAGGGCGTAAAGGGGGGAGTGCGGGTGGGCCGGATTAGCCGACAGAACTGTTGGAGTGTCAGCGGGTTTCTGACGGTGAACTCCTGAACTCCTTTCGCCTTGCAGGAGCTACTCCTCCTTTTTTTTAAGCATGCCACTCTGAGGGAGGTCACCCAGGGGTCACCAGGCTTTCACACGTCTAGCCACTAACGAGGGCTCCAAAGCGGGGCGAGCTGGAGGCCAGGCATTGGGATCGGCAGGGGGTGGTGCGGGGAGGGGGTGTTCTTGGGGTGGGGGGTGTCCACTGCACTTTGTTCAGACCCAAACAGCCCAAGGAAACACTGGCTTGGCATTACTATGAGGCGTGAATTGGGGCGGACAAAGCCACCGGCTAACTTGAGACTGAACTCCCCGAAGAGACTTTTCTGAATGGTTTACAGAGTTACTTAAAATGAATAGAAAAAAAATGATAACATAGTCAAACCAGATCCGAAATGTTTAAAGCAAAAAGTTAAAGTAGTCAGTCAGTCAAAACATATTTAGTGTTTGGTGTTTGATTCTCCAGGTTGCACAGCAGCTATGAGGCTAAGGTAGCTAACAACTAATGGAAGCTTATAGCCACCAAGTTAGCATACAAACTGCATGCCTAAATCAACACCTCAAACTGACAAATGAACAGAATTATGACTAGTGTTTCCATCGCAGCCCTTCCGGGCCGCTTAATCAATGACTTGATTTTCTGGTAAATGCATGGATTCAATGGATGGCTAGCTTTGCTAACAATGCAGTCCAAGGTCGATAGATGTCAGTTCATCTGCAGAACTGAATCTTCTCAGTTATCACACTGCAGTGTTGTAGTGCCTAAATAATTCACCAATAGTGCACCTTTCTAAAAGAACTGTCTCTTCTGTTAATGGTAATCTGAACCAATCAAGCTCTTTGCATAAAAATGGTTTGACTGGATAAAATAAAGCACTTAATTTAACTTAAACTTTGTAATAAAAGCGAACATATGGAAATGCTTGGATCCCTGGACATTTTGTGTCATAAAATGGATTGCTTTGGTATTAATGGTATTTTTTCCAGGACACATGAAAATCCAAGACGATCCCGGAGATTCTTGGACAGGTGGCAACACTGTTTAGTGTTTAATTGGTGTTTTTAGCAATGCAACATATTTTTGTCCATGTTTACAGTGTCAGAAACCACACAAGCAAGCCTATTTGAGGCTACCTAACAACCTGACATAGTTTGAGGTAAGCATGTGACGATTTAGATATAGATCACACAGTGCTAATTGCTGCAGTAAAAGCATGCAGTTTTAGTTAAAATGACAGGTTATGTTGATTTCCTATGTGTTAATAAGTTAACACAACCTCCACAGAGATAAAGCCTAAATATGACACATTTCTCCAAATTTTAGCATGCGATTTCTTTTTTATTGCTTAGTTTAACATATTGGAATAAAATAAAATATAAAAGCTGTTTTTCCTTCAGCACAAGCCACAATGTTTTACTTTCCCTAAAAAAGTTAAATTCAGCAAATAAACAGTAATTGTGCATTTAAGTGTGCAGAAGTGTCCTCTGTTGAGGATTTATCCTACTTTTCACTTGAAAAAACGTTCATAAACTTTAAACTTCATACCTGACTGACGGCATTTATGATAAGCAGAAAAAAAATCTGCAAATTAGACTTTTAAATCAGTTAAACAAAATGACACCAAGACAAAGATTTATAACAGATCTCATTTCATTTTTTTTAATGAGGAGAGTCAAATTGGGCTGCTCAATTTTTAGAAAATAAACCAATAACAATATTACAAATAATGAAATTGTTACATCATTCACAGGGTTACAGTCAAATGTACATTTTATACATCGAAACGGGACCTCCCTTGTCTGTCACAGTGGTCAGGGTGGTCGGTGCTCTGCACAGGCCGGCCGGAGGGAGAGGTCCAGTTGCCCTGTGAGGAGAAACAGGGCTGAAACGCAGGGAAGCTCGGTCACGGCCACCCTGCAGTATTGCCATCCCACCACCAGAGGGCGATGTTATGCTGTGAGCGACGGCAGTGCGTTCAGGAGCCATTTTCTCTCTGAAACTACGCTTCTGACCATATTTGGAGGACACGGGCCACAACACAGAGCCGTGAGAGGGAGCCAGGGCCAGCTTGTGTTTACGTTCAACTGCCATGATCATTGTAATACTGAGACATAATGGTTTTTCGCTTGCATTTTACAACTGGCACACAGTTGGCGAACGGTTCTGCAGAGACTGGAAGCATATGCCGTTCACAGCTTGCCGTCACCCTCAGCTTTTAGCGAGGGGGTTTTGAATGGACTACAGTGCAGGGCCGATCATGTTTATACTTGCCAATAGTGAGAGCGGATTGGCAGTTTCGATTGAAGTCCGCATAATGCAACTGTCGCCAGCTCAATGATGGCAATGATTATTTTAATAACTGGCCTGCGAAGTGATGGCTGTTGAAAGTTTGTATACACATTCCATTAAGCCATCTGGCCTAGCACCTTTCGAGGCCTCATCATGACCTGCATCGGATGACAAATACCTATAAATTCCTGCGTGTGTAAGTTGTGGTGAGGAATACTGGTCCTGCGGTGAGACAGTCCATATGAAAATGGCCAATAAGCATGGCCGACTCGCTCTGCGTAACATTCTTTCACACTCTCGCCATCATATCTCATTTATTCCAACTCTTGAGGTCTACACAGCGTTCCAGTAAATGAAAGGATGGACAGAAAATGAAACAGGGAGACGAATGAAGCAGTTAGCCTCCTACAGAGACGTAAACCTCAGGGCTAGTGGTTAGAAACACAATGGAAAGAAAGGAATTATGATGTACCATTACGATGAAATGTACCAATGTAAATACTGGCTTTGTGCTTTCAGCAAATATGAATTGCTGCACCGAAAACCTCCACAGTCGTAGAATAGATAAAATGGCCTGTAGATCGCTATGCTAAACAAATAGCTCAGCATATAGACTTGATAAGCTACTGAGATGAGCTAGTTTAGCATTGCTGCCAGTGGAGTTCAAAAGGAAGTGAGTATAAGTTGAGCAAAGCCAGAAGACATCATGTCATGATGTCATGCTCATATCAGGAACTCTAATCTGGTTTTCTCTATGAGAAAAATAAAGGCTGTTGCTACTATCGTGCACTGTAGTAAACTAAAATGTTCCAAACCACATATATTTTCCTGTATGTATTTTTTTTCCATCAAATGTTGTGGAGTTTTGAGGTCATTAAGGAGCCAAAATACAACTATTGCTATTCACAAGCTAACATCATAAGGCTGGCAACTTCACCAAAATACCCCACACAGACCAGCAAGCTTTCTCAAACATAGTAGTTCAGTTGCAGCAGCAGCGGCCTACAGTTTGAGTTGCTGTTGTCAGTATATAAAGGTTTTAAAGTTAATTGTAGCCCTATTCAAGCTGGATTAGTTTCACGAGAGCAGGTCCAGTAATGCAATGTGCAATTTGACTGCCCGATTCATTAAAGGATCTGTGTAATTTCCCCAATTTACTCCAAATAGCCCAGATCAAAAGATCATTGCGCGGACGTTTACCTCATGCGATAAGTGCCACACTTCTGAACTATAGCGACAAATTTTGCAGCTAAATGTTAAATATGGCACCAAAAAAAAAAAAACTTCATTATCTCATTTCAGTGTGGGCCGATGCTCATTTCCAAACAACGGTGCATAATAATAGCGTGCGGGAGGGAATATGGAATATAATTGTGGATTTCATTAATCTTGTCATGAACTTGAGGATTAAGGAACTGGGTCAAATCAAGCTCCATTTTAGCTGTTAGCCTTGTTTTCAGATCACAAAAAATGAAAAGAATGAAGGTGCTGTTTTTTGTTACTACCTTAATGTGATGTTGATTTAAACAGGACTGCTATTACTAAGGGAGCTCTGAGTTTGGCAGATCATTGAAGATAATTCGCTCCAGAATTATTACTCAGCAGACTTGTAAAAACTTAACCCCTTAAAATCTCAGCCTTATTAAACATTAAAGGCTTATTATTCAGTAACTACAGGGACTTCAATGCAAACTGGTGGAGCTATTCTTAGGTTATAGAAGCGTGTTATAAAACTTTGGGCCTGCTGACTGGCCCTGGCTATTTAAGGGGTTAAAATCACGATAATCACTCAATTATAGGACCTCCTGTAAAACTAATTCATCTCGAATAGTGTTTTACTTTCATCCCACATCATTTCAGTGCGAGGAATGTTAGCTTGCATGTAGCATTAACCTTATTTTGACTTCTAAACATCCTTGCAATTCAGAGGATCCAGTGAAAGTTGGGGGGAAAACGTATGTAGGACAAAACATAACTGGTTTGGAGTGTTTTTGTTTAACACAGAGTGCAACAGTGGCAATTTTCAAAAATGCCATTCATTTTTCTCAATAAGTCGGCTTAGACCCAGAGTCCTGGGCATGACCCCGACTACAGACTGACAGAAGCTGCAATGGTGGCCTTACAACTCAACATTATATAAGAGATAAGAGAGAAAAGACCGTGCTGACCTGTTTATAATGCACCAGCCACACATACAGGGTGTTAACCTGCTACACTGGTGGCCATTTATTCTGGGAAGACAGACAAAACATATGACTGCTTTGTTTACCGTCGAAAGCATATTTCAACCTCATAACCTCTTTTCGCTCTCTCATTTGAAACCACCAGTTGCCCTTTACATTGTGTGAACACTGTAGGACGAATGGACCAATAGAAATGGTTCAAAGTTACACTAAAAATAAAAGTTTGCTAAGTCAAGAACAGGTTTTTACTTCTCCTTTAAATGTACCATTTCAGATATGAGGTTTAAGCAAGACAGTGACGATATGTACAATTCAGTCATATGTTCGGTCAAAAAAATGACAGAAAACCTGACAGAAACTTCTAGAAAGCAAAATCTGCTGAGTAACTGCAACAAACACAGGGGTGCTATACAGGACTGGAGGAGAATCTCAAGCCACCAAGAGGCTTCAAAAGACGCCTTAATTCTGGCCGAATTCGCATAAACCTCTGAGTCCGGCGCTTCAGATTGCATATACAAATCTCATTCCCCATTTCGTCCAGACTTCATTTCAGAAGCAGCACATTTCTTTGAGTCAGGGTTTTAGGTAAGTGGTGACAAGTCTTCAGAATGCAGCACATCTTTTCAAGCACGGAAAGTGCCAGTAATACCACAGCAAGTAAACACACTCCACTTCCACTGATTTACTACTGAACCTCCAAACAGTGCTGCAGCAATGTGTCCTTAAACCACCCCCTTAATCTGCCTTTCACTTTACTACCCATCAAACACACACAAGCACACGCTCGCGAGGACGAGCACGCTAGCAATGAAACTGAAATTTAAACATATACCGATTACTTCTCTCTCTCTCTCTCTCTCTCTCTCTCTCTCTCCACAGAGTGAATCACTGCTCGGTATGCAGCTCTGATTTACTGGAGCTGCAACGCCATTAACTGTGCAAACAGAGAGAGAGAGAGAGAGAGACGGAGAGAGAGAGAAACGAAAGAAAAACAGAGAAAGAAGGGGATAAGAAAAGAGGGCGAGAGAGAAAAAGATGGAAAGAGGAGTGAGAAAGAGAAAAAGAGGGATAGAGCATGAGTCATGGGGTAGAAAGAAAAGATGGATAGAGAGAAGAAAAAAGACAAAAAGAGATGGTGACAAAGTGAAAAGGGGAAATGGAGAGATAAAGAGAAAAAAGAGAGATGGAGAGCGGGAGAAAAGAAATGGAGAGAAAAAGTGAGAGAAAAAGGAGAGAAAATGAGAGAAGAAAAAGAGAAAGGGGAGGTAGAAAGAGGGCAAGGAAAGATGAAAGTGAGAAAAACAGAAGAAAAAGACAAGAAGAAGGGGGGAGCAAGGAAAAAGATGGGAAGAGAAAGTTGAAGAGAGAAAAAGGATGAATAAAGAGTGAGAAAGAGAGGGAAGGAAAAAGATGGAGAGAAAGAGAAAAGGGGTGATAGGAGAGAGAAACAGAGGGATAAAAAGAAAAATAAAATGACAGAGAAGAGGAATGAGAGAGAAGCAAAAAAGGACAAAAATGGAGAGAGAATGTGAAAGAGAGAGAAAGAGGATAAAAAGAAAAATAACAACAGAGGAAAGGAATAAGAGAAGTAAAAAAGGAGAAAAAAGAAGTGGAGAGAGAAAAAGAAAAAGGTAGAGAAAGAACGAGAGTAAAAGAGAGCGAGTGATGAAAAAGAGGAGGGAGAGTGAGCGAGAGAAGTAGAGGCGGCTATTCTTAGGAAGACAAGCAGTTCAGCAGCTACTTCACTGACGACACTGAGGAGCCATGAAATATTGAAGGCCTGCGCTGTGGAGTAGAAGCTGAGGCTCTGCTGAAAGGGTGGCTCTACGGTGGCATCGCAGCCACCAGGGGAAAATAATCCCTCTCTCTTTCTCTCTTTTTTTTTCTGGGCTCAGATGCTTCTCCTCTCTGTCTGTAGTCTCCCACCATCCAGCCTATGAAATAGTCATGATGATGCACGAGCTAAAGCCCTTACAGCTGGATATTAGAGCACGAGCTCGGGTTAAATAAATCATCGCCTCTTCTTGAAGAACGATGGGAGACGGGGACGGAACAGCGGGGCGACAAAAACGGTCAAATGGGAGTGAAAATCAGCAAAATCAGCGCTGCTGCTCAAATCTCACTCCCTGAAGGTGCATGTAGGGGTTGAATCTGGCCTTATTGCTACTGGAGACTGAGTCAGGTGTCATTACAGATACACCAGCAGTAAAAAGAATTGCTCAAATGCTGCTTTTTTGCTTCCTATGCAACTAACAGAAAGTTGCTAACAGCCTCATTTCGTTTAGTACATCCATCAAACACAGAGATGGAGGTCTGTTTGTTCTGGTTTCCCACTTTAAAGGGTCCAAACTCTTCATGAATCTTGTTTTTTTTATTTTTCACTTAAAATGTTTGTGTGGTCGTAATTCTTTGTTACATAACTTCTCTTCATCTATTACAATTAAACAGACTACGATACGTTTAAAGGGGCCATATTCTACATTTTTGCTTGTATTTTATTTTTTTCCATTAGATCATTTGTGTTATGTGCTGAAATCAGTTTCATTTTTACATTATTAGTTTTAATCTTTATTAATCCCTTTAAGTTAAAAATGTCTTTTCATTATTGTGCCTTTAAGATGAATATATTGTAGCTGTCAATTTCTTTTGCATAATTTGAAAATTCCACTTTGCACGGTGTTAAAATTTCATGATGTGACCAACAGAAATGGTCCAAAATGACCTTTTGTAAATCTCTTTACGTTATGTGTTGTCCTTCTTCTGTGAAGTTACCATTTTGGAGAGGTTCTGTTCGGACAGCAACATTATGCTAATGACTTCTCTTCTGATAGGCGGCCCTGTGTTGCACATCTCTAAAACAGCAGTTCAGGCTGAAACACTCCTTACAACTTCAGCATGAATGTGCAGGACTAAACTGTCATAGACGGACAAATGTAAATCTGGTTTTTGTGACATCACAAAAAGAGTGAATCCAAAAAAAGCTGTTTTTCAAGCTTAGTTTCCACTTACGGACTGTAAGTGATGGAGAGTGAAAGGCAGGTTTTGAAACTTCGACAGCGTTCGCATGCTAACATGCTACATCTTCTATTGTAAAAAAAAGCTAGAGTGATACATTATGAGCCTTTTAAGATGGCTAAGTGTAAATGACCTCTGTTCTGATTGGCTGCCCAATACTGCGCCTCCTTCAGAAAGCAATCTGAAATGAAATGTGCGGTAACGGCATTCCTTATTACTTCAACGATTAGTTTAACTGCTGCAGGCTGAATGAGCGGATGTAAACTTCTTCAGGGCTGTGACATCACAACCATGCCGACTTCAAAATGACTTGTTTAGCAGCTTAGCTTCCATGTATGGACGTTGGGGTGAATGCTACATAGTTCACAAACCGCACCAAACTCTTACTTCCAAAACAGCCAGGAAAGTTAGTTCTTCCGCGAGTTGGGCCCTTTAAGTGAACAGGAAAACAAGAGTCCTTATCAAAAACAGGTGCTGAACATTAGCATATGACGTGCACATTTGAGCCATTCTTTTTGAACTGCTAGAGTACAAATAGTGCATGATGGCATCAGAGATAAGTGAACACTTGGAAGAATCAGTAATCGTAACCACTGGAGATGGTCAACAGCAGCGGTTCTGATGCATGTGCAGTCAGGCTGGAGGCCCGGCGCCAGATGAGCGCTGCACTGTATCATGTTAAGCAGTTCAGATCACTCGTCTCAATGCAGTGGATCAGCCAACTGAACGTGCATTGAAATGTTTTAATGTATTAAAGATGTAGGTGGACCCTGAGGTTATGAAACGGAGGAAATCTCTCGCGAGCTGAGCTAGACAACGTGTAATCGAGCACTGTTAACCACGAGTGACCTCTATGCCAGGACACACTCACGCAAACACACACACACGATGTAGCACAGCTGGAGGCGTCTCTGGATTTCGTGTCCTTCAGCGTCTGCTGCATTGCTCTGGCTCAGAAGAAAAAGCTGGAAGTGCTCAGTTCGGCCACTCGGTCCAACAACTCCTAGCGTGATGGCACTCGACCCGTCTCTATTCGCTAATACAAAAGAAAAGGCCCGAAGAAATTTGACACTAACGGCTCTCCGTTCATTTCTTTTTTAACCAAAAAAAAATCTGTACACTAAAATCCAACACATCTTTAAGAAAAATCTCTGAAAGGGGAAGGCTAATTACACTGATATGTACAGGTTTATGATGTCTTTTTTATACTGATATTCGCAAAAAGGCATGAACCTTGAGGACCAGAGGCGTCCAATAGCGTTTAGGTAAAGGGCATGGAGGTCTACAGATGAATCTTCATCAAATCATACAAACACATCTGGAATATGGCAGTTATTACCAAGCTCCTGCAGCCTGAATTAGCCAGTTATGCTAATTTGCAGTACTGTACAAGAGTTAGAGACCTTCATTTATTTTGTTTCCAGTCAAAACAGCCATCAAATTCAAGTTATTCATTTTTTCAGGAGATATTTCTGAGAAGGTTAGATAGAAGATCCACTGGAGTTCCAAAAATCAGTAACACTTGGGACTCATAACAACCACGCAAGACCTGTTAGACACCAAAACTGCCCCATCAGATAAACAGCACTTAAAGCTTTCATCTCTGAGAGAGAGGAGAAAATCAAGCTGATCAGATCTGAAAACATCCACAGGTGTTTCTGTCCATCCTTCCACTGTGAGAAGACGACTCAGCACTGTGGGTCTGAAAGGATGTGTAGCTGTCAAGAAGAACCTCACTGAGAAAAGGAGACAGACACATCAAACAAAGAAGCTGAACAATGGACTGACCACCCCAGAGTCCAGACCTCAACATCACAGAAAATGCAACCAGCTGCTAAGACTGAACTTTGGAGGTGTGTAAAAATATCCCTGCAGATTTGTTTGTAAAATAAAGTCAAAGCAAGTCTCCCAAAAAGAACGGAAGCTGAAAATGTGGACACTATATTTAGACGTTGAGGCGTCATTTTCTAATAAATATACATTTCTGCTTTTTTCCTGATGCCAAAAAAATGAATAACTTGTACTTAATAGCTGTTTCGACTGGACATAAATGAAGGCTGATCTTTGACTTTTGCATGTACTGTATGTGTTGGTTTCTTAGACGTATTATGTCTTCAAGGAAAACTTCACCCAGAAACGCTATTGTGGCTAAACTTGAATAAAAACTAGTGGCAGCTAGCATCATGTCATTTGCATAATGCTAACAGGCTACTACTAGTTTTCATTCATTATTAGCAGTGTTAGCATTTCTGGATGAAGTGTACTTTTATAGTATCATGGGCAGAAACAATATGGCTAACACTAATGGGATATCGATCGTTATAATACCATGTTTATAGTGGACAATACTGTCCGTTCTGAAGGACTGCCTCCTACTTCAATCCTTTAATGCCGAAATTTCACACTTCATTATAAAATAAAAACTTTTAAAAGCTGAAATCTTGGAAAGTAAGCAAAAAAACCCCTAAAAACACAGTGATCTGTAAGGTGTAGTAAATCCACGCTTGCAGTGAAGTCGTTCGTTTTCAAACTAATGTCATGCTGTCAGACTCCCGAAGCTCACCCAGCCACACGCACACTCATCCACACATTTGTGTATGTCAGGGCTCTGAAAAATAAAGGAGGGAATTGAATAGCAAAAACGTATGTGCACTCAGGGTCCTTCTATGTAAACAATTCATTAAAAAGCACACTTGATCTACACGTTCGTAGGGGAAGCATATGTGACGCGTCTTGTACTAAATCATTTAAATCCACGACCGTCGCTCGTCTAATGTAGGGAAAAAATGGATTCTGAGCTCAAAAAAAAGCATGACAACCCATCAATTCCTGGCTAAAAACATAACGTATCTGATATGTACAGAAGGACCTGTGAGGTAGGACAGGAAGACGTCCTATTTGGCAGGTTATGTCTGTAAAAACAGGAAAAACAATAACAATAATAATAATAATAATAAAATGGTCTTTTTTTCCCATGGTGAATGGAAGCCGAGAAAAAAAAAATCTTCATCACAAATTCAACACTGTCAACAAGATTACTATTTAGGAGAGAAGACATTTTTTGTTTTGTTTCGTTTGAGTTCAAGTGTTTAAAACTTCTAGAATATCAGGAGTCTTGTGTTTTCTTCGCGGCAGTAATCGCTGCCGAAAGGAAGTTCCATTTCATGGTGTTTTGTCTCCTTTCTCGCTCCTGTCAGCCGCGGCGCGGGATTACGGTTCCACGCTTCTATTTTGCTTGCAGCCGCTGAGCAGGAAGTCAGTTTTCCTATTTCATGATCTCCCCAATAAAATAGAATTAAAAAAAAAAAACAAAGATCTCAGAAGCGCACGGTTCTCTCTTTTCCTGTCTTTTCTTCCTCGGCCCTTTTAAAGGGTAGCCTTTCCGTTCTGCCTAGATTACACTCGCACACGTATCTATATCTTTCGTATAGATGCCTTGTGTTCACGTAGCTTTTTTCCTTTTCCTTAAAAAAAATCTTTAGAAATCTTCTTAAAAAGAACATAGATGAGAACAAAAGAGAAAAAAATGATAAAGAACTAAGAGAGAAGAGGAAGAGCATGCTCTTGGTTGATGAAGAAAAAAATTGCTCGTTGCTGTTTGGCTTGCTACGGTTGCAACAGCAAGCCTGACGTTTAGATGTTGTTTTGTTGATTCAGTGTTGGGACAACACTGTCCCAGGTTGATGGGGCCATTGATGGGGCACTCGGGAGGGGATGGGGGGCACCAGAGGGCAGATGAGAGAGTCTGAATGAAGGGACTGGAGAAAATCCCCTTAAGAACGAGGTGGTCCAGAAGAAAAAAATCAAGCTCAGGGCCTAAGAGCGTCCATTTCCATCTGACCACCCACTCCTGCCTCCCTCACTGTCCAGCATGGGCTGTAGGGGTCAAACCTCCACCGACTGGATCTGGTTCATCTGCGCCCTCATCATCTGCACACTGTTCAGGATCTTCTTCTGATGGCCTGCTAGTGTCACACCCACCCTGAGGATGTCTCTGTGGAGTAAACACACGCTCATTAGTTTTTACATCCTATCAGGAATGTGGGGGTCATATATATGTCCCATATGTCCCATAGGTATTATACACTGATCAGCCGTAACATTAAAAATACCTCCAATTTTTACACTCACTGTCCATTTTATCAGCTACACTGACCGTATAGTTTCACTCTGTAGTTCTACAGTTACAGACTGTAGTCCATCTGTTTCAGGACCCCCACAGAGCAGATATTATTTGGGTGGGCAATCATTCTCAGCACTGCAGTAACACTGACGTGGTGGTGGTGTGTTAGTGTGTGTTGCGCTGGTGCGAGTGGATCAGACACAGCAGTGCTGGTGGAGTTTTTAAAGTTTTATCTAATTTTTGTGGACTAGCAGCATGGCACAAAAAAGTGCATTATATCCTGATTATATTATGATAATATTTTCAATAAAATCTCCCTCACCAGTCATACTGCTTTGTCATCACAAGCTAAAACAGAAGGCAAATGTGTATATGAAAACACACCGCAGAGCTGTGCCAAAAAGCAGAGGGAGTCTATCATTTTTAGCTCATTTTGTATTTACACTCTGCACGTATAAAAGCACTATACTTTATTTCACTGTTAGGTTTTGGATGGAAGCAAAAGGGTTAAACACGCAAAATCTCCCCCAGAAGATTGGCCAATCAGGAATAGTTTTGTCTCTGTGGTATCCAGGTAGACACAGTTAAGGGAGCTCTCCTACTGGAGACTTCCAGAGCTGAAGACAAAGCCAAAGGTGTTAGATTAATCATCAGCATAATTACAAAGTGACAGAGGATTTCACAAAAAATGTCACTCTAAGTAGAAAACCATTGTTGTTTGAACAGGACTGTCAAACGTGTATTACATTATTTTGCTACTACAAATCGTGCAATTCATGAGTGGAATTTCACAGATTTTTCAAAATTTCTGAATAATTACATTTTTAGGCCATTCAAATGGCTGTGAATTACTCCATTCTAGAGAAAGTAGCCAAGTCAGAATTATTCACAGTGTTGCCTGACAGGAACCAGATGTCTGAAGAGTTTAATGTTTCTAAAAGCTACCAGTTTTACACAAAATGGTTACAAACACACTGCCTGATGCCCAAGAAATAGGAAAGCTAAATGCAATGTACTGTAAGGCAAAATACAACCCAAACAATCAATATTTTTTGGATTTACCGATTTTTACCATTTTTCACTTTATAAAACTTCATATCTTTATTTGTATTGTTTTTTTAATTTTTTTATACAACATGAAAAAATTCCCACCTGCTGATTACATTTCATGATGAATGAACTAATAGAAATGGTCCAAAATCTTGTTATATTAACATAATTACATTTAAAGTTTTCTCTTTCTCCTGTAAAGTTTTGGAGATGTGAGTTTTAGTTCTGACAGTGATGATATATAAAAACTCATACCACCACTACTGTAATTTAAATTTGAGTCAGTTTCTCTACAATTTCACATCGAATCTCTCTTTTGAAAATTTTGTTTTAAAATTCAACTTAAAACATTGAAATGACATTCTATATGTGAATTATGTAGAACTGGGATTATCCTTTAATGTGACCATGTTGCCAAGGAAATGACTAAGTCTAAGGTCAGACCTCTGTATTATGCATCTGTATTTGTAGCTAAGCTAACTAGCTGATATTAGGTGGGATCAGACATCTCTTTTCTTAATGCTACTTCGACAAGTCAAGATGTTGGTACATCATTTACCAGGAGAAAATACACACAAGGTGACAAATTAACCTCCTTATCTATCATTGCAACAGTTAGCTCTAGTGTTAGCTCGTTAGCTCATCTGAAGAGGCAGCTTTCATCTCTCAAACCTTTATCCAACATGAAACCTACTGGTTCAATGTTTTTAAATAACAAATTTTCAAACGTGCTGCAAAATCCCACTCAAATATCAACTTCATCAACATGCACATTCCTATTTTTTATTAGTTTTTATAGCATTTGAAAACATCTACTGGCCTGTATATACACTGTATGAATATTTTATCAGAAATAAGCCGAAAGAAATCCCATTACATTAATGTACATTTAAAATCAGACTCTTATAAAATCAGATTAATAACCATTTCAAAGATATGAGTATGTTTTCTTATGATAGCGTGAGCATCTATAAGTACTATGAATTTTAACCTTAACCTTTACCCCCTAAAATCCCAGGCTTATTACATACTAAGGTTTATTCTTCAGTAACTACAGGGACTTTAATGCAAACATGTTGAGCTGTTTTTAGGTTATAGAAGTGTGTAAACTTGGCCATGTAAGGTTTAATTTCAGTGACCAAAACTAAGTTTTAGTTTAAACAAATTAAACTTGTATCTTTTATACAAAAGCTTCACAAAGTCAGAACCACTTGGTTGGTCTGTTAGCCTACTTTTTCTGCTTTTCCATTTTTGTTGTCCTAAAAAAGTGATAAACAAACACATACACACATGCACATACACAAACTCAAACAAGATAACAGCACAATGCTTCCACGCAAGGCATATTTCTGTACGCCAAAATAAACCCGGCATGTTAGCTCAAGACTAAACTGTGGCTGAATTCCTCAAGCGGCTTCCAGGATGATCCTTATCGCCCTCTGTTTGTTGCACAATCTATTAGATGAGTGTGAAACAATGGCATGTCTTTGTTTTCTTTAGGCCGTGTGTCTGGTTGGTGCAGGTATCTCAGCGAATGATGCCAGGAAAGAGGAATGTGAAAGCGCCACGCTGCAGCTTGCATTTCAGCTGCGTGGGACGGTTTTAAAAACGCAGACGAGGAACAAAGCGATTGTTTACTAAACACGTCTGATGCAAAGCTTTATTCTGATGTTTTGTCTGAATCTCGAGACACCTAACATTATTACACTCAGACAGGGCCGTGAGTCTGAAAACAGTTATGCGCTGAATTTGCTCGGTTCAAATGTGTACATCATTTCCACAAGACTAAAATACATCACAGCGACACAGTTAGTGACAAACCTAAAAAACCTTAAAGACAAATCTGTGCTGTAGTATTTTTTATTCATGTGGAAGTGATGTACATTTGAATCCGTGCATTTAACGTAGCTGATCATGCTGTTATCTGCTATCTATCTTTTACAAAACACTTACATGTAATCTGCAAAGTTAATCTGGGGCCAGATTCACAAAAGCTTTCCTAAGAAATCTTGAGACATATGCTAATAGGTTCATAAGAATGGGCCTCATAAATGGGCCAAATAAAGTATTTTCATAATAAAATATGAATTCTTTTCATATGCAGGCTATACATTTTTATCAATATAATTTTACATTTAATAGATTACTAGAAAATATATTTCTATTACCCAGCTACCCAGTTTAATCACAAAAAATAACTAAATAAAATAAACAAATAATAAGATAGAACTAATAATAAATATTGTTATTATATGATTATTAAAATAAATAAATAAATAGCAACTAGAAGTGATGGTGAAGGAAATTCTTGGTGTAGTTATAGTTTAGGTGTCAATTCTTACAGTCTAAGACAAGTGTGAGGTACTTAATATGTTTTTCTTTTTCCAAGAATACTACTTGTTCTTTCAATTGTTCTTAAGATGAAAGATAATAAAGACATGAAGAAAATTCTAAGAAAGTGTTTTGAAGAATAATGATTTAATTAAGCCCACAGCACATTTTAGAAGATTTTTCTTTTGTCTTTCTGAAGATACTTTTGTGAATCCAGCCTCAGGTCTGTACTTTTTTACATTTCTCACATTTTTATACATTTTACTGTCTGTCTCATAAGTTTTGTCCTGCAAATGTGTAGTACTTACATATGCTGGGCTTTGAGGTAAGTTCTGCACTGTGGTAATATTTACTCCATTGTAATTGTGTGTTTAGCACTGTGTTGTCTTGTTTAACTGAAGCAATCATGCCCTGATCACAAACGCATTCTCTGGGTCTAACCGTTGCCAGGTTGGACAGGCTTTACAGAACGTCCAATTCAGCCTAATCTGAAAAATCCAATTCAATTTAATCTGAAAAATCCAATTCAAAATAATCTGAAACTGTTGCACAAAACAGTTTTTGTCAAAATTCCTAAATCTAGAGTGTTAATAATTTCAAATCATACTTGCTTTGTCCACTTTGTGTGGAAAGTGACCCTATTAAGATACATCAGGTAGGTTTATTTTTATTTATTTTTTAAGTGTGACAGATAATGTGAGCATAGTGGCATGTTCTTCTGCAATTCAACTGCAATAATCTATACATGCCTATAAAATATATGATTTAAAAGACATAAAGAAACAAATAAATATTATAAGATATATAATGAAAGTTGTCCCCAGGAGTCGAGTCACTGGTGTTACTGCATAACAAAAAATCTCTTATTTTGAAATAAAAGTCACACTGATGACATCACTCGACTTCCTTTGACCTGTTTTCTGAGGATCTATGAAGAAAAGCACATGGTGAGTCCACTGTGTCTTTCAGTTATCAGAGATTTTCTCATTTAGCTCATGATTTCATATGAAGCTTTTAGCTGAAGTCACTGGTGTGACCGACTTTATTCTGAGGTCATTGTGAAAAATAGAATACAAATGGATTAAATTCCATATTTTAGTGGATATTCCATGATTGACAACATGTGGTTTGATGCTCTGTAGCAGTTATTCTGTAAAATGCATTTTGCACCAATGAGGATCAGTAACACCAGTGACTCCTGTGGAGAGATAAAAAAAGTGGATTCTGCAGAATGATCCAGCTACAACAACACAGATCAGCTCTAGGGATGTAAATGATTAACCAATTAACCATTAACCAGTAGTTTTATTTTTGTTGAGGAAAGTTGAACATTTTTGAATTGTACGCATGATGGTGCAGCCCAGTGGTTTCACTAGGTAGGCCTACTGTACTGCTGTGAATGTGGCTCAGCAAGAGCTTAGAACCGGAAGTGTCCAGTTTATAACTGATATTTCGATAGGTTTGTCCTTGATTTTAGGATTGTCAGATAACAATTAATCACTGACTAATGAAGTGTGGTTATCAGTCAGAAGAATTTGCCATAATTGACATCTATATTCTGCTCAGTAGCATAACATTTTAAACTAGATTTTATTATATATATATATTAATATTTTGTGGCAACTAAACAAAGTGGGCTTCAATTTCTCATTACGCTAAATGTGATTTTTGCCAACGTTCTGTAAAACTTGTCCAACCTGGCAACTGTTGCCACGACAGAATACATTCATGGGTGGAGAAGGGAGAGGTTAATTGCACTGGTGGTTCTGTAAACACTGCCCGGCCTTTCTTGTTTGCACTGAGGCCCTGGAGAAACATCACTCCATCCCACTGCATGTTTGTATATTATTTGGATTACAACGAAGTTCTTCTTGATCCTGATCATTAGTGAGAGGTATTCCACATTAGACCCCCGCTGTTACTGTTTGTAATCACAGTAATATATTTATGCCTCATCTTGAAAGATGGCAGCGAGAGCATTACACATCGGGAAAAATATTCAAACTGCAGGGAAAAAAGCTTAACAAAGGAACAATAGTCAGCACTTATGAAGTCATGTGGAGATTCAAAGAGTTGTGCTGACTTTGGGGTTTAAGCCTGGATGTTCTCCAGACCTGCTCCACACACAGCTTCATCCTGACTTTCATTCGCTCTCCCTCTCTCTCTCTCCCTCTCTCTCTTTCTTTGGGCCAGATGTTCTAAACCTTTTGTGCCAGGTTTCAGGCGCAAATAGATCTCATTCTGCCGGAAAAAAGTGTGCATTTTATGCACAAACCTTGCATACGATCCTAAATGCGCAATTTACACGCTGTGTGTGTGGAAAAATGCAAATGTGTTTCTCTCTCACATATATATGAATTGCAGCAAACAATGGGTGGAAATATAGCTCATTACACATTCCAGGGATCTTTAAATCTGGACCTTGAATCCAGTTTCCAGTGCTGGATTATAAAATCTACAAAATGGGAAGTGGATACAAAGTCCAGATTTGAAGACTGGAATATTCTGTCCAAATGAATAATGTTTACTAGTAATGTTTCACAAGTGATATTCAAAAAGATTAATCCGATTTCAAAATGCCATATTTGTACAACCGTGAGGCACCTAGGAACCAATCACCATCCAATTGAAAGAGGGGGTCATAGAGTTTCTGACTGTCACCAGAAGATGGCTCCCTCATTGCTGGATTGGCTGTAAAGGAGCCCACGATTTGGCACTCCACTTCTGGCCCCCAAAATCACCAGATCTCACACCATGTGACTTTTTTGTGGGGGTATGTTAATGATTCTGTTTATGTGCCACTCCCAACAACACTGGATGATCTCCGAAATCGCACTGAAAGAGCCGTGAGTGCAGCGACACCCGACATGCTCAATCCAGTATGGGATGAGTTTGACTATGGTGTTGATGTTGTCTGTACAGCTGGAGGAGGTTCATACTGAGACTTTGTACAATTACATAATAAACTTTATGCTCATTTAAACCATTTACAGTTTACTGCATTGATCTGTAATGATTTACAAGTGAAATAAATCATTTTGAAATCAGATGAATCTTTTTGAATCACTGTATGTTTCAGTGGTTAGTTTGTCGTTGAATTTTCTTCACCTTTTAAAACCAGTGAAGTAGCATTAGTGTCTCAAAGTCATGTAGTTGGGAGACTTGGTTTAACAATGTTAGCAGTCATAATGACTCACGCCCATTTCACACCAGACGCGACGCAGCACGCGTGTTAATCCAGAACCACTCCGTGACGCTTGTTATTTCACACTGGAGGCGACACGCGTCGCAAAGCAAGAGCTGTTGCTGTTTGTGTTGCATTTTCAGGTAATATAAACGTCTGTATTGATCTTTTATTACTCATATAAACTTGTGTAGATGACAAAGAGATCAGCAATAAAATCTTGACTAGCTGCCTTGACCGTTGCTGGCTTTTTCACCAGGTGATGTAGCACTACCTGAAGAGGAGGAGACACCTGTGTGTTCACATTAACCTACTCAAGGCATTTCAGTCAACTTGTCAAAGACTTAAAGCTAGATTTGATTTGTTTATTGGCCTAGATTGTATATTATCGCATAGACAGCGCATTTCTTTACTGTTTCTGCATAGAAACTGCTGGCATTCTGCACACAGATGGTGTGAAAGGCTAGACTGATTAATATAGGAGCATATTGCGTGTGGTCTGGTGTGAAATGGGCTTCGGAAATCAGACAAAGTTCACATACTGACTCCTTTGGCTTTGATTTTCTGTGTTATCATTTCCAGAGTGGAATTATACCACTGTAGAATATTTAGCTGGAAAATAATTATATTTATTAGAATAGCTATTTCATCATCACCAAGCTTGTTGATTGCACCACAACTTCACTGTACATTTTAAACCCTGTGCTTTTTAACTACAGCCTTAGTTCCCTGCAGGTTAATTTCAAGAGCATATACTTCATTCACACGAGTACTAATAGTCCTTTGCCTTTATCTTTTTAGCAGCACTTACTCCATGGTCATCTGTGAGACCAGGTCAAAGCTGGTGAAGTCAGCGTTGGCGAAGTTGTCCTTGTACTGGCCCATCTTAATAGCGTCCAGCCACTCGTCCACATTGCTGAAGCTTGAGAAGTCGGGCACGCTGCGGTCCAGCAAGGGCAAGTGCACACTGCACAGGACAGAAAGTGGACACATTAACATGTACACTAATGGTTGAACATGATGTGTTTGTTAAGTAGTGGGCAGAGGGTTGCACAATACATCATTTGTTAATTGTTATTGTGATACTGGCCTTTGCAATTCATATATCACAGAAGGCTGCAATATGCAAATGAGCTGTGTACACTGTGAGCATCTTGACTAATCGCAAACCTTCCAGATGAAATTTTGGGTTTTGATTAGGCGTGTGCACAGGCACTCGAGGATTTGGTTAATCATTCCAGGTTTCAGGACTCAAAGATCTGATATTAGCTATGATATTAGTTCTGTCCTGAAACAACTACTGTTGGTGCATCATTTTAAAGGTAAAATGCTTTGTAAAAGTCCACAAGTCGATACTATCTACTGTTAACTCTAGTGTTAGCATTTGCACATTAGCTCATCTGAAGGGGCAGCCTCCTTTACTCTATCCCTACAAAAATCCACCAGATAAGCTCACAATGACCAAAGGTTTCCCCTGACTATTTTTGATTAATAAAACAAATTTTTGATCTGCTATTGCAAGTGTATTATGTGTATTATGATTAAGAACTATAGTATGTTAATACTGGGAAACGCCCTCTTTCTCGCAGTAAATCTGGAAGGAGATATCTGTACATTGACTCTTTTTATGGAAATTAATCATTTTAATCAAAAATAACACAGGCCAAACTTTAAGCATGTTACAATAAGGGTTCAAAGGTGTAGGTAATATATCATAAAATATTTTACAGTCGTAATGTAACTACAGTATGATATTTTTGTCCATATAATGCAGCCCTAGTGTTTGCCCTGTGTTAGTAATAACACTAATAAATTGAACAACACCCACGAAAAGCATTTTAATTACTACTACAGTCAACTAGTGCTGGACATGTAGGAAGCAAAAGGTTTTTTTGTGCATCCAGCATTATTTCTGGACATAGTAACGTTCATTCGTAACGAATGGTGTAAAAAAAAAATATATACATTACCTTAAAAATCAATACACCTCAGGATGGCCATTGCTTTCAAAAGTATCATAGACAGAAACATAAGAACCAGAGGAGCATCTAAAACTGAACTGATCTGAATATGGATGCACACAAAGCATTCCAGAGTAGAGGTGTTTCCCAGAGTGTTTTTGTTTCAAACTTCTGCAGCCGTATGGAATCAAAGAGCGCCTCAAGCCTTGGACAAAACATCTCGGTCTATCAAACTCAAGCAGGATTTATTTACACACAGCAGCTCGGTGCCAAAAGAAACAACGGACCGACAGGTTTGGCATGAATGAGCTGCACTGATGCGATCGCAAGTGAAAGCACAGTGCTTGCGAATATTATGGGAATACATTTTTCTACAGAAACTGTTTTAAAGATATTCCTGTTGAGGTCATATTCCATTTAGGTTTCAAATATGCCTTGAAGGATGCATGGAAGTGGGCTGGGAGATGGCTGGCACAAAAACTAGCCACGAAAATTGTCACACACACACACACACACACACACACACACACACATGCCCACACACACACACACGCCCACACCCACACACACGCCCACACCCACACACACACACACACACACACCTAAAACACCACACCCACACACTCAGACAAAGCCAGGTATAATGGCTAAAAATGTGTCTGAGAAAATGAAAAAAAAATACATAAATAAAAAAATCTTCAGAGGCCTCTTAAACTATTATAGTCATATCATATGGCATATATGGGTTTTCCCTTTACTGGAACAATATAGCTAGAATCATATTCCATTCTTTCATATCTAGTATGGATCCTCATACCCAAATCAAATTACTTTTGCTTCGCTACTGTTGGCCGTACACACATCTCACATAATGAACCGCTTTAACTGTTTTTTCCATACCTGTGGTCTGCTTCATTAGGCCTGAGTGCTATAATGATAAAAAATAAAACAGATAGTTCCGGTCCTAAAATCTGATTGGATGAGCCGCGTTCGAAGCTGTTGTAAAATCCACGATATACCACACCTATGTCTGCCTCACAACAACTGAACAATGTCACTGCGCCACGGCACAAAAGACCCTTGTGCTGTTAATGTTAATGCTCCATCGTTAATATCACAGACTTGAATTAAAGTACTTAAAGTGTGATTAACTGTATAACTGCAAAATAAAAGTCTAAAAATCTCACTTGAATGATTTACACGCCTCAAATGTCCATGTTTCAGTCAGAAGTCGCGTCAAACCCAGGCTGAATCCCAAACGGCTCCGTACTCCCTAAATAGTGTTCTAGCTATGAAAGTTTAGAAATTCTAGCCTCTACAGCCAAATAGTGCATCATTTATCGAGTGTGGATGAGTCTGAGTCCCAAATGACTGTTTCTTAGCTGTATTTAGCTCTGTTATAGTGCAGGAATCAGTATTTAAATTCCTAAGTAATGTACTTTGTAGGGAGCAGGGAGCCGTTTGAGATTCAGACTCAGAGTGAGAAGAGGGGTGATGCTGGATTGGTGCTAAATAAGACTCACGGTGGTAATTTGGTGACCAAAAAGTTCTTATAAAGCAGAAGGTTTTGCATTAAACAGTGCTGTGTTATCAAATGTTCATTCTTATACGAGAAAAAGTTGAGAAGTTTATGAAACGAGTGCAGTGTACAGCGATGGGCGACCGAATGTTCTCCTCATTCAGTGGTACATGGTTGCTTGGCAATGGTACCATACTCTGAAGGACCTACATTTCTTGGCGGAATACTTGTTTATGTCGGATATTAATAATAATAACAAATTCTTTACTGGAAACTTGTGTATTTTATCATATTTCATGGCTTACTGCTTTATGATCATTTTAAAAATGTAATACTATTACAATATCAGCAATGTATGTTTGAGGTATTTGCTGTCTCTAAATCCAGTATTAGAGGTAAGGACTACTTTGGTAGACTAGTGTCCCTTTTAAGTGCTTGACTATAAGGGAGAAGAAGTCTAGTCATTCACTCACAACAGCAAAAACCAGTGGGGCAGTTAGCAACGTTAACATGCTATTGTGATATTCTTTTATGTATCATATAGCTAGCTATGCTTGTATATTCCACAAGACCAAGCCTTTTATTTTCTTCAGGTTTCAAAATGCTGTCCAGGCTTAAAAGTGAGCATTAGGAAATGCCTGGCATTTATTATAATATAATTATCAATATTGAATGAAATGGAAAAATATAGTCCAACATGACACAGACAAATTCTAAGATTCATTGACCGTCCAGTCATACAGCTTCACTGGTGCTGTACCAGGACTGCTGGGGGCCCTACCCTGAAGAGAGAGGGGTCATGGCCTTCAGGCTGTTGGGATTGCGGATCATCTTGTCCAGGTTGTTGACGATCTGGCTGAATTTGGGCCGGTTGTTGCGGTCCTTCTGCCAACAGTCCAGCATGAGCTGGTGCAGGGCGCTGGGGCAGTCCATGGGTGGGGGCAGCCTGTAGTCCTGCTCAATGGCATTTATCACCTGCAGGGGGAGACGCAGAGGTTTAAAGGTCTTTAGAATCAAACCAAAACTGTTTATTTTCCAAGTGCATTTTCATATGATATTCATTGATTTATCAGGGACAATGCACATTAATCAGCATAAAAGTAGATAAGTTTCTGTCCACATATTTTATGTTTAATTTCACATATTAAATAACAGAGACTTGATGGAAATGCCAAAAATCAAATTCAATTTTCAAGATTTTCATAAAAGTTTAAATTTAAGGTGGATAAACGTTTTTTCTGATAATATAATGCAAATAGAACAAAGTCATGTGACTGGTCAGGAGTTTCCTTTTTCACCCAGCAAAAGGTTCAAATGTTTATGTTATAATAATAAAAAAAAAATGTTTTTTATATATATATATATATATATATATATATATATATATATATATATATATATATATATATATATAAAACATTATTATATATTAGATATTAGATGTAAACACACATAAGGTGCCAGGCATGGGACAATTCTTGACCCTCCCTGCACTCCTGCAATGTAAAATGGCAATAAGAAGTTGCTCAACGTTGAAGATTTCTCTGCAAACTCTGTTCATATTTCTTATAACAGGCCTGATGTTATATGTCAAAACAAAATAGCTCACACGATGACAAAATATATGCAACACTGTACAGGAGGAGCAAACAGCAGGAGACGGTTTAATGGCAAGCGGCAGGGCTAAGTATAAAAGAACACAGAGCCAGTGGAAAAGCCCAGTTTTGGTGGAAATGGCCTAAATGTAGATGTTTCAGCTCTGCTAAATCACCATCTATTTATATTTTATACTATATCATTTAAATTGTAAGTGTGTTTAAAAACTGGCTTTAATCCTCAACCACTTGGCCAGGTTTTGCTTCTTGGCTTTGTGTGTGAGCTGAAGCAAAGCTTTTCCTATATTCATTTCACTCTAACCTTCTGATCTTTCAACAACCTTAGCACTTTGTTTGTTTGTTTATTTATTTTTCATGCTTGTTTTATGAAGAAAGCTCCGAAATGACATCTCCTCACATTCCGCTAATAGTTTCACCAAAACTCCGGTAAGCATAAGTACTTAAGTAAGCCAGTGAGCCAAGTGTCTTGTCCAAACATCTTGTGCAACACAAATCAAGTCCTATCCACCCAAACAACGGTACAACTTTCCATCCTGTTCAGCTAAACAGTCCTCAACTTTAGCCGCCTGATGTGTGTTTTAGGGGGCAACAGGTCAAGTGTGGTAATACTTTGTTTAGCATTTGGCTCCAGATTCTTCGGAATCAATGACAGCCTGAAGTCTGCAACCCATAGACACCAGCAGACTTTGGCGATGCTCTGGCAGGCCTGTAATGCAGTTATTTTCTTTTGTTTTAGGGGATTTTTGTCTTTAGTCTGGTGAAATCTTTGTTTAAAACTCTCTATAAATGGTCTGAATTTGTCTTTTTTATCATGCAGCTGTTCACCGTTCTACAAGCACTATCCAGATCCATGATATGCCCAGAGAAGTGTACTGTCACATAATTTATTACAGTAACAATTGCATATTGTCTTATTTCCCACAAGGCCTTTTTGTAACTAGTATGGGGTTTCCGTATGCAAAGTACTAAACAAGATTCAGAGACCACCCTTCATTTATTTAATTTCCAGTCAAAACAGCCATTAAGTGGGTTCCCGAGTGGCGCAATCGTCTAAGCTCTGCCATCAGGAGATCCCGAGTTCGATCCCTGGTGATGCTACAGCCGTCCGTGGCCGGGAGTCCTAGAGAGCACAATTGGCCTCGCTGTCTGGGTGGGCAGGATGGCCCCCTCCTTCTCCCCCCATCACTTAACGTGATGCTGGTCAGCGCAGGCGTCTGTTAGCTGACGTAACAGATCTGGAGGTTAGCGCTTTCCTCCGAGCGCGTTCAGCTGTACAATGACGTTGCGTGAGCGGCAGTTCGAAAAGAATCGGTGCTGCTTCACAGGACTTGGAGGAAGCCTGTGCTGCCTTCACCCTTCTAGCGCTGGTAGTATTGTGTGATTGGGGGAGTCCTAACTAGCGGGTGGAATTGGAGACGACTAAATTGGAAATAAATTGGGGAAAAATCTAAAAAAACACAACCATTTAGTACAAGATTAGATATAACTTACGTATTAAAGGG
Organism: Colossoma macropomum; assembly: GCF_904425465.1. Classification (NCBI taxonomy): domain Eukaryota; kingdom Metazoa; phylum Chordata; class Actinopteri; order Characiformes; family Serrasalmidae; genus Colossoma; species Colossoma macropomum. Next base: position 951,325 of record NW_023494810.1, on the reverse strand, counting down.
GAAAGTCAAAGAAACATAACTGAAAAAAACACGAGTTTCTAAAGTTGGTGTTCAAAACATTATTAAAAGATATAAAGAAAATGTGACTCTTAACAACTGTGAAAGACCTGGTTGACCCCAAAACTGCCCCATCAGATAAACAAGCACTTAAAGCTTCCATCTCTGAGAGAGAGGAGAAAATCAAGCTGCTTCAGATCTGAAAACATCCACAGGTGTTTCTGTCCATCCTTCCACTGTGAGAAGACGACTCAGCGCTATGGGTCTGAAAGGATGTGTAGCTGATCAAGAAGAAATTAATATGAAAAAGAGAAATAAAGAGAGAAGAAAATCTGCAAGTCAAAGAAGCTGCTGGTGTTCTCAGAACAACGGACTGACCACCCCATAGTCCAGATCTGTCACGGATTCTCCCTTTGTCCCTCTGAGTGTCTGTTTCTTCACTTCTGTTGTAGCCATGTGCCTTTTGTTTTCTTTTACCATGTGCTTTTGTTGTTGTTCTGTGTCTCCTCCCTGGTCCTGCCCCCTTGTTATCTGTTCCACCTGTCTGTGCTCCGCCCCTCATTAGTCCCAGGTGTTTCTTATTTTCCCTCAGTGTATTTATACCCCTGTGTTTGTTCAGTCTTCGTCTTGCATTGTGGATGTAACCTTGTCTCTTGTTAGCTTGTCGTGCTTGTAGTTTGGTTTTGTTTTGTTTTGTTTTGTTTTCATTATGGACTCTCATTTCAATAAAAACTCGCATTTGCATCCCGCCTCCATGCCTCAAACGTTACAGAATGCAAGACCACACAGGGAAGCAGCGAGTTTGCAGGACCTTATCAAGGAAAATGAGGTCAGACTTCAGGAGAGCTACCATCTGCTCTGTCAGCTTCAGCTGTTGCTCCCTAGTAAGGAGAAAGCCTCAGCCATGGACGTCACAGCAGGCCCGCCAGCCTCAGCCATGGACGTCGCAGCAGGCCCGCCAGCCTCAGCCATGGACGTCGCAGCAGGGCCGCCTGCTTCCGAGGACGTCGCAGCAGGGCCGCCTGCCTCCGAGGACGTCGCTGCAGGGCCGCCTGCCTCCGAGGACGTCGCTGCAGGGCCGCCTGCCTCCGAGGACGTCGCTGCAGGGCCGCCTGCCTCCGAGGACGTCGCAGCGTCCCAGCCTGCCTCCGAGGACGTCGCAGCGTCCCAGCCTGCCTCCGAGGACGTCGCAGCGTCCCAGCCTGCCGCCGAGGACGTCGCTGCGGCCCAGCCTGCCTCCGAGGACGTCGCTGCAGGGCCGCCTGCCTCCGAGGACGTCGCAGCGTCCCAGCCTGCCTCCGAGGACGTCGCAGCGTCCCAGCCTGCCGCCGAGGACGTCGCAGCGTCCCAGCCTGCCGCCGAGGACGTCGCAGCGTCCCAGCCTGCCGCCGAGGACGTCGCAGCGTCCCAGCCTGCCGCCGAGGACGTCGCAGCGGCCCAGCCTGCCTCCGAGGACGTCGCTGCGGCCCAGCCTGCCGCCGAGGACGTCGCAGCAGGCCCGCCTGCCTCCGAGGACGTCGCTGCGGCCCAGCCTGCCGCCGAGGACGTCGCAGCAGGCCCGCCTGCCTCCGAGGACGTCGCTGCGGCCCAGCCTGCTGCCGAGGACGTTGCTTCCGAGTTCCCTGACCTGCTGGTAGCCTCTACATCCCCAGACCTGCCCATGGCCTCAGCGTCACCAGTCCCAGTTCCTGCTCCCTGGGCTGCTCCTGCACCCCGGGATGCCACAGTTTCTGCTCCTGCACCCTGGGCCACTCCTTTTCTCATTTCCTGTCCTGGTTCGGTGCCGGCCTCTCAGCATTATGCTCCGCCGCCAACCTCCCAGCGACCCCCTCCTATGCCAATCTTTCAGCGTCCAGTGACGGCCTTCCAGTGTCCTGCTTCAGTGCCGACTTTCCAGTTCCCTGCTCAGTCTGCCACCCAGTTCCTTCGCCTGCATGAACTTAATTCTGTGTTTTCCCCCAAGTCTCTAGTCCATAGTTTTGTTTTTGTCCCTGTAACCATGTATATATCTGTACCCGTCTCAATCAGTGTTCCTGTTTCTGTGTTTGGTCTTATTGTACCTGTTCCTGTCCATCTTTCTGTCCCTGTCCCAGTTACCATGTCTGTTCCTGTCCATCTTTCTGTCCCTGTCCCAGTTACCATGTCTGTTCCTGTCCATCTTTCTGTCCCTGTCCCAGTTACCATGTCTGTTCCTGTCCATCTTTCTGTCCCTGTCCCAGTTACCATGTCTGTTCCTGTCCATCTTTCTGTCCCTGTCCCAGTTACCATGTCTGTTCCTGTCCATCTTTCTGTCCCTGTCCCAGTTACCATGTCTGTTCCTGTCCATCTTTCTGTCCCTGTCCCAGTTACCATGTCTGTTCCTGTCCCCATGTCTATGTTAAGTCCATCTCCTGTTCTCTCTCCACTTTTGTCTTCAGTATCATCTCCTGTCTTGTCTCGTGTCCTGCCTCCTGCTGTCTCATGTGTCTCATCCTTTGTCTCATCTCCTGTCCAATCCCATGCTCAGCCCGCTGTCCAGTCTCCTGTCTGTTCCACTGTCCAGACTTCTCTCTTGTATCCAGTATCTCCGCTCCAGTCTCCTGTTCTCTCTCCACTTTGTCTTCAGTCTCGTCTCCTGTCCGGTCTACTATCCTGTCTCCTACCCAGTCCCTCCTCCTAACCGGCTCCCACTTTGGATGGCCTTTGTTTTTCGCGCCTCGGGAGCTGCGCGTTAGGAGGGGGGTTCTGTCACGGATTCTCCCTTTGTCCCTCTGAGTGTCTGTTTCTTCACTTCTGTTGTAGCCATGTGCCTTTTGTTTTCTTTTACCATGTGCTTTTGTTGTTGTTCTGTGTCTCCTCCCTGGTCCTGCCCCCTTGTTATCTGTTCCACCTGTCTGTGCTCCGCCCCTCATTAGTCCCAGGTGTTTCTTATTTTCCCTCAGTGTATTTATACCCCTGTGTTTGTTCAGTCTTCGTCTTGCATTGTGGATGTAACCTTGTCTCTTGTTAGCTTGTCGTGCTTGTAGTTTGGTTTTGTTTTGTTTTCATTTCATTATGGACTCTCATTTCAATAAAAACTCGCATTTGCATCCCGCCTCCATGCCTCAAACGTTACAAGATCTCAAAATCACTGAATGTGTTTGGCTTTATTTGGATCTGGAGAAGCAGAAAATGCAAACTGAGACTGAGTTTTAGGTGTGGAAAAATATCTCTGCAGATTTCTTTGAAAAACTGAGAACAGGCTTAATGAAAAGAATGTAAACTGATAAAGGCAAAGCGTGGATACATTAAATACTAAAAACTTTTAATTTTCTGTTAAATACTTGTTTTCACTTTTTTCCTGAATAACTTGTACTTACAGGCCATTTTGACAGGATATTAAATAAATGAAAGGTGGTCGCTGACGGTATGTGTTTTAGTGTATTATCTGAGTTGCAGCACTAGCAGAACACTGGTGGCCAGGCAGCACTGCAGGAGGCTGAGGATTGATCTGTTCGCTTCATAAACACACTGTGATCATTATCTCTGTCTGAAGGAGACCCAGGGAGGCCATTTATCATCACACACAGACACACAACTATTTTCAGCTACACACACAAATGTGTATTCCTACCTTTGTGGGTTATTTTCATTGATTTCTGTATTAATATAGATCAAGAATACTGTGCTGCATCTGATCTCAACCTCTTTATATGAAAGAAATCTTTCAAGCATTTTTCTGTCCTCACAATGATAAAAACGTTCATCATTCAGGAACATTCAGTCCTCATAAAGAGCTAAATACACACACAAACACACACAAGTTATCTATCAGGTACCATTAGGTATTCTGTATGTCCAAAAGTTTGTTGACCCCCCGTCTAATTATTGAATTTAGCTTCTTTAACTGCTGACGTGCAGCTTGTTTTGTCTCCATAGAAAAGCACTGCCAATAGAACGGGATGATTTGGTGCAGCCGGACATGAGCCTAAGCTCACCATGTCCAATGGCAAGCATTAGTTAGAGGGGTTTAAAGCTCACCAGCATTGGGCTGTGGAGCAGTGGAACCGCATTTTTTGAGATTGGAGTTGGAATGATGTTTGTGATCCAGAACTAATCATCCAACCTCAGTAGCTGACCTCACTAATGCTCTTGTGGCTTAATGCAGTCAAGTCCTCACAGCAATGTTCCAACATTTGGTAAAAAAGTCTTCTCAGAAGTACGATGGCGTTTTAGGGCCACTGTTAATTAAAATAAAAATAAAAATAAAAATACTAGACTTCGAGAATAAAGTTGTAATATTAAAAAAAAAAAGTCGTAGAATTCCGACATTAAAGTGGCATTAATATCAGGAAAGGTTGCAATATTGTGGGTAAAGGCTTTGCAAAGGGAAGTCAGCCCCTCCTCGTGTTAAATGAGGGGCGGTGAGTTGGTGGAGTTCTACTTTCATATCGATTCACCCATAAAGAAACACTCAGCCTCCCTGTCTCTCCTGCACATCAGCACCAGCCTGTTATTAGTATAAGAACTGGATGTGCAGTAAACTGTGTTTATTTATAATAAAGAGCCAGACGGACTCGGAGGAAACTGTCTGTCTGTGTTGTTGAAGGAGAATCTCAGGCAGGGTCGTCTACACGGCTATCGGGGCTCCATCTCCCCCCATTCAAAGCGGGCATGAAGTTTCACAGACAGTGAGAATGATGATCAAAATGATCCAGAGAGACAGGAGTGAGTGGAGCTCCGGCACCAGTACAGCAACCGAGACCCCAGCGCGTTATGGCAGCCCCCCTACAGTTAGACCGCTTTATCCTCCAAATATTATGACTTTGTTCTCGAAATATTTTGAATGAAGTCGTCACTGTTTTTTTTTCTTAACAGTGGCCCTAAAACGCCGTCGTACAGAAGAGTTGAGACTGTTACTGCAGCAAAGGAAGAACCAACTTCTTATTAATACTTTTGACTTCAGAGGAAATACAGAAATGAGCTGGTGTCTACAAACCTCTGGACATACAGTGCTGTTTAAAATTACGCAAGCCATCTAAACTGCAGGACTGTGTAGGACAGCACTGAAAACAAGATGATTTTTTTATCTAATCAGAAAATGAGGATGCTCAGAGTGTTGATTTAGGTTTAGAACAACCTCCTCACACTCAGCAGCGCACACACAGGGCCACAGCCTGCTTCCATTCACAGCTCTTACTCATATCCAGGCATGTAATTACTGTCAGGCCAAACATGATTAACACCCGCTCGGTAAAGCACAACACTAACTAAACTCTATGTTTGGAAGATATGCTGCAAGTTGTAACAGGAAATTCCCGCTGTCACTCTGTGTTTAGATTTGTCTTGTCCTCCGTGTTAACTGCTCCACTCTGTAAATATGGGAGACGGATGCTGCGGTTTTCCAAGCTTCTGAATGGTGTTGATGGTAGCATCATCTCCGTTAGCACTGTGTTTCCAGCCAGCATCAGCTCTTACCAATGCAGTTAAAGGGTTATTTGGACTAATGCCATAAAGGAACCACTATCGATCACATTTCAACTGAAGGTTTTAAAAGAAATATTTTTAAAAATGTATTTTTATCTACTTTTCTGCTCAATTTAGTCGTGGCTGATTCTCACATGCTAACCAGGCCAGTTTCTATCTCACAATGCTACCAAGCTGGGAAGGTGAAGGCTATCACAGGCTTCCATGTGACGTGCCAAAGCAGTTTTTCGAAGGACCAATACTGCAACATCATTGGACAGCACAACACGCCTGCAGGAGAACACTAATGCCAATTCTGTTACATCAGCTAACAGCCTTCAACACTCAGCATGAGAGATAGGGGCAGAAGGAGGGCTCGCCAAGGATCCAACTTGCAACCAACTTGGACGACTCTTCTTCTTTAATAACGTGGTTTATTAACACAGTTGTCCCATTTATATTGCTATGTAAAAAATGAAAATTAATAGATTGGTACTTTTGATTTTGCATTTTTAAGAAGCATGTTATTTGGATGGTCCACTGTAGATTCTTTGTAAATGTTCAGTATATATTTAAGTAACATTCAACTAAATAGTCACTGAATGCCACTGAACTTGATGTTGAATGTAACTTAGATGGTTCACTATAGATGCTCAGTCTGCCTTTCAAAAAACACTCAACTAAAAACCCATTACGTTCAATTGAACTTGAAGTTCAGTGTGAAAGAGTTTATTAAATCTATCCCTAAACCCTAAACCTAACCCTCACCTTAACCTCAAAGCAAAAACCTACATCTACTCCTAACTCTAATCCTAAATGTAATGTTGTTGATAATCAACTGAGGATCACCAGAAAGTTTGTTAATGATTTAAGTAGCCGTAGAGCATCTATAGGGGACCATCCAAATAAAGCGTGACCAAGATAACATAATTAGCATAAACTTCCCACCTCACTGGCCTTTTACTGCAACTCAGATGAAACAAATCAATTATAAGCATTACCATAGTGATATGAAATGTATTCTGGATTATTATACTATCACAGTGTATCTAACAATAAAGGCAGCGTGGGGCTTCTTTTACACAGTGATATGAAACGTGGTACCACTCAGCAGTTCTAACTTCACATGCTGATCCATTTTACTATGAACAATGTGAACCTGCTACTACACCATCTACTCCGAGGAAGATTTCAAAGAGTTAATGAAGACAATGACAAAGACTCTGGTCGTGTCACAGACAACACATTAGATAAGATAAGGTTAAATCCAGGAAGCGGATGCTGTGGTTTCCCAAGCCTCTGTTTGAACAGTGCTGACGGTGGTATCATCTCTGCGCATACCCTACTGCATAATAGACGAAGCCACAGCAAAGCCACGCCGATGAGAAGGTTACAGGACCCGAGTGAGACCCGCTGCTCTCCAGCTCATTATAGCGGACATTATGGAGCTCTATTCAAAGCCTGATTAATCTCATCCAGCGGCCTCACACCCGTGGCCCAATGGGGGCCAAAGAACGCTATCTGGAGCCGCTAATAAGATAACCGCCGCGATCTGTGCTCTCTCTTAGCACATTAGCGTTCACTCTTTCAATTTGAAACTATTTTCATTATCTGGGCCCATAATTTGCTTTCGCCTCAGCCACCCGGAGGGATGCTGCAAATGGAAGCTGCAGTCAAGGGCAGGAACAGTTAGCATGGCAACGTGCCGAGCATGTGAAATAAGTTTCTTACTCACATGTAACTGTGTGGGGAGTTTAAATGAAACCTGGGTTTTAGTGCTTCATTCACTTCCCAATGAAGTGGTGAGAGAAAACATATTCAGTCTTTTAGGCACAACGCTACTGACTTACACTGCTCGTCAAAAGTTAGCCTTCCTTTAAAGTTTTCTGAGTAGTTTTTGATTTTGTTGGTGAAAATTTATGGGCAAAATTTGTTTTGTATAGTTTCGTTTCCTATGTGTAGGAAGATCCAATGTGGATAGGTACTGTACCAGTTCTTTCAGTTTCCTCAGGTGTGAGTTTTGTCAATACCATTATATTGGTATGCCACGAATAAGTGCAGATTGTGTCCCAATACACGGGCTGCGTCCTTCAGGGGCTGCATTTGAAAGGTTGGTTGGGTCACAGCGGTGCGACTATGTCCCATTTCGAAGGCTGATTCATACGCAGCCGAGAAATGTGTCCTTCTTCTCCATGGCAACAAAGAATCCGACAGGTGGATCAACGAGGTTCACTGTGTGTCGGCGAGGATTCGAGAACATGGTGGCGTCAGCAGAGGAGCGAACGGCAGCAGAGGAGACACTTTAAATGTAAGAATTGGGTTAAAACTGAGTCAAATAGCAATTTTTTAAAAAAAAGCCAATGTGGTCTGAAGCTAATGTTTTGTTTTGTTTTAAGGAGCCAAGAGCAGACAGAGAGAAGCATCTTCAGCTCTAATAATAAAAAAATTTAAAAAATCAAAGTTTTGGCTCTTAAAAAGAACCTGACAGGAGCGGCGTTTTGTGACACAGCGTTAAGGGCGGGAACAGGTGCTGTGATACAAACAGGATCGGCCGTAGAGCAGATCGTCTAATTTCGGTTCAGCCTTCGTGGGTCTACGCGGCCTTCGAAGGATGCAGCCTCTGAATTGGGACACACACAATGTGATGCACAAACTATGCTTATGTTAGCTTGTTTGGCTGTAAGGCTGTCATAGATGTTTCAGTTACATTTCATATGAAAATGAAAATGCAGCAGACCTTCAATCACCTCCTGCTCTCTACTCTGTTGCAACTGAAGTAGTCCACTTTGTTTCCAAGGCAGTGGACATAAAGGAACTGCTTCTTTTTGTACTGCATAAAATGCCGCGTGACTTGGTCAGCTGCATCAGACGACGCCACACTCAACACCCTGTGTGAGAAGCAAGGCGTGGACCACCTGGTGCTGAAGAGTAAATGACTGTAATATGTTCCAAATTCTGGCAGCGTCTGATTGACAGAGGTATGAAAATATGGGACATATGTACAAGACAAATGATATTTGAAGTTGGCTTCTTATTTGAATTAAATGGTGCAGCAGTTACTGTAGAAAATCAAATGTGCTGCAACATTTTGCACCTTTTTTTCCTGGGTTCACAGGGCTGGTATTAGAAAACAATATAGACATAGGTTTGTGTATTGTTCAGCTGTGTTTTTACTATTTTGCACAAAAAGTTGCCAAGGTTGCCACCTTGCCATCTCAACCGGATTGGTGGATTTTCTCGTCACCAATCTTCTGGTCCAGTCTTTGTCATGCCAGTATCATAAATATCTAGTGTGACCGTGGCTGAAGTAATAATTTGACAGCTTTATTTTCAAACTGTTGTTAAAAACTCATCTTGAAACTCAATGACGATGTTTAGATTCCTGGCAGATTTGAGTGCTAATGTGTGCTAACAACAAGAAGGGGATAAAATGCAGGGGATTTGGTATTATTCACCAGGTAGTAGCCTAAATTTCAGCTCTTACTTTTTTCCTGTTTTTGTACAAAAAGATGCTCAGTGACTGACCATAAAATATAGTGTCACTGATATGAAGCACCACTATTATGTAGCATCAAATGATACTTATACTGCCCCCTTTTGGACAGTACTTAGCCTCCTAAACATGAGTGAGGGAGTGGGTGAGTGACTGGCAGGTTCACATTTAGAAACATTTTGAAAAGATGGGAAAAATTTGAGCATAAGTGTACACCATCTGCAAGACCATTCATGGACAACTTCAAAGACTAAGGATGTCCTTTGAGCCATACAAAACAGCTGTCCACATCAGTCTATATAGGCTACAGTCCACGACCAGACCACAGCGATCACACAGAGTCTGAACGGGAATGATTCAGGATATTGCTATGGTTTTAAAAAGGTGCTTGATATGTCCAGTACTGCAGAGACTGATTCAGCTCTACTGGAGGCTCTGGGGCTCAGGCCCACATGGCGCGAGGCATCCCGCAGGCAGATTTATGATGCACTGCTGCTGCTGTTTACCTCCCCTCTGATTCCAAACCGTAGAGCTGCCCTCATCCATCACTCGCCCACAGCCAGAGCATCACACTGAGAGAACCACCAACTGTCTCTGGCATGAGCAGCTACAGCAGGACAAGCGTGAGCTACCGAATGAATACTGTGATCCAAATGAATGCATTTTAAGCCTGAAGAGCACAAATAAAGGCCAAGTTAACCCTTAGATGTTGCTGTCATCACTACCATTAAAACAAACATTTTAAATGAGTTAGATTCATTCGTTAGATCAGTGAAATAACTGGAGAAATTATGTTCATACTATGCTTTACATTTTGGCCACATTTGGCCATTTGTGTCACTTTTCAAGGCTTTGAAACAACTGGAAAAAAATCAGAAGCCAAAACCTGAACCTGATCAAACAGAATGTAAATTGAATATAAATGTAATTCATTATGTAACTGACTATGGAGTTATTTTCAAATAGTGCAGCAAAATGGCCGTTATAACTGGACTACTAAGGATAAACCCCTTTAATGGCCAATATTTGTTGGAATATAAACTTTTATTACAATTCTATAACCCAAGAAAAACTTACCCAATTTGCATTATAGTCCATATAGTTCCTAAACAATAAACCTTAAGGTATAACACACCTTGAAATCCGAGCCAGATAAATGGATTATAGGCCAGAATGTCATTTTAAATTAATAGCTTGTAGAATCCAACATTCTACAAATGTCTGCAAAGTTCTTAAACCTTCTAGTGATGAATAGCTGCTAGTTACGAGAGCAAAGAACCGCCCACATTTCCTTGCTATTTAAGGTGAACATTTGTTGTGAGGATATTAAGAGGATATTAAAAATAAAAGGTACATACATCTTGATTGGTCATGTCCCAATACGGCCTCTCTCCATAGGACATCACCTCCCACATGACGATGCCGTAGCTCCACACGTCGCTTGCGGAGGTGAATTTCCTGTACTGAATGGCCTCTGGAGCGGTCCATCGAATGGGGATCTTCCCTCCCTACAGCACAGAATCAAAGATTCAGAAAGAAGAAGCTGATATTCTACCTGCCAACAGTTCCTACAATTACAGAGATCACACCTCAATATTACTGAAGCTGCTTTGTGATCATGCCTGCCATAAAGAGCTCTGCACAAATACAACGTTTGGTGCTTGAGTATCATTTAGTTGTATAAATAATCATTCTCATACCAGAGCACTGGTGTAGGTGGGGTCAGACGTGTCATCCTCCAGGAAGCGCGAAAGCCCAAAGTCAGACACCTTACACACCAGGTTACTGTTGACCAGAATGTTCCGGGCCGCGAGGTCACGATGAACGTAGTTCATGTCAGCAAGGTACTTCATTCCCGAGGCGATTCCACGCAGCATGCCCACCAGCTGGATCACTGTGAACTGTCCATCGTTTTGCTGTAAAATATGAATAAAATCATCAAGTGAAAATCAGTTTGAGTGGTTCATAAGTAGTTACTTAACGGGGGCTTTGGGGTTTTTAAAGAACTTTATTTTCATTGCAATAACATAAAAATCTAAATAAAATTTATTTACATCACAAATGGTACTAATACATTTTCAAATATTATTTACATTTTTATTATGACAGGTCAATATCACATTGCAAATGAGATTAAGATGTGCTCAGATGTACGGTCGTATGCAAAAGTTTGGTAAATTGACATTCTGTGTCCTCTACAGAGAGAACACACGCACATTTTCAATATGGTCTGTGCAAAAGTTACAGCATATTTTGTATTAATTCGTCATCTTAAACGGCTTAATCCAGATAGGGTTGCAGTAGCAGCTGGGAGAGCAGAGAATCCCAGACGACCCTGTTCCCCACGACTTCCTCCAGCTCATTCTGGGGGACCCCGAGCTGCTCCCAGGCCAACCTGGAGATATATCACCTCTAGTGGGTCTTAGGACAACCTCAGGCTCTGATCCCAGTAGGCCGTGCCTGGTAAACCCACCGGGAGGCGTCTATGGGGGCATCCAGATCAGAGGCCTGAACCACCTCAACTGGTTCCTCTCAATGTGGAGGAGTAGCAGCTCTACTCTGAGCTCCTGGAGCTTTTCACCCTGTCAGTAGAGTGTAGCCACCACCCTGTGAAGAAAGCTCATGTCCGCGGCTTGTGTCCATGATTTCATTGCTTCGGCCATTATCCAAAACTTATGACCACAGGTGAGGGTGGGGATGTAGACTGACTGGTCAACAGAGAGCTTTGCCTTCTGGCTCAGGTCCCTCTTTACCACTACAGTCCGGTACAGTGACCACATTACTGTTGCCGCCTGTCCCAGTCTGCGGTCAACCTTGCCATCCCTCTTCCCATCACTTGTGAACAAGACTTGAGATGCTTAAACTCCTCCACCTCTTTTTATGTATATATATATATATATATATATATATATATATATATATATATATATATATAGAAATTATGCATAAACATTTGCACTAAAATCTGTGCACTAAATTAATGGCAAAAATGCCATATTTAAGTCACATATTAATAACAGCTCACAGTGTCACTGATGCAAAGCTCCACTCTTATGATGCACCAAACGCCCCCTTGTGGCAAACCTTCAGTCTGCTAATTATGAGGTAGTGAAGAAGGGAGTGAGACAAAAAGACAGAAATGGGTCTGGGTTTTATGCAGCACTGGGTCAAAGCAGACACTGGCTGTCCGGCGCTGAGCCCTGCTAAATCCTGCAGCTGCTCTCCATGACCACCATAAAGTCCAGCACATGAGGAGCTCCTGCTGCTTTACCCCAGCTGTGGCTCCAGCTGCTTCCATCTGCAGGCCCACCGCAGCCACGGCCATAAAGCACCGCCAGCCCCTCAAGCATTGGCCACAGGAGACCAAAGCAGCCGGCCCGGTGTGGACAGACACACACGTGTCAAATGTAGCATAGACTCGGTAGTATAGTAAGTATAGACCAAAGGTTTATCTCAAAACTGTGGTAAAAAACGCTCGCAGACATCAGGCAGCATGTTTGTAACCAGTTTCTGCAAAGTAGCTTTTAGTGACATTGAACTCTTCAGACGTCTGGTTCCTATCAAAGCCACTGTGAACAATTCTGACTCTGTAATTTTCTCTAGAACGGATTGTTTCACACCAAACCACTCTGATTGACTTTGTTTACATCTTTATTTTTGAAAAATCGGCAGATTTATTCCTGTTTGAAAACAAAGGTTTAATATGTTTGCTGCCCACCTGATGTGTCCAGCTTGCTATGTTGTGTCCTTCCTCGCATTATGCTGCATCTCACTCGAACCCTTCTCCCTCATTAAGCAACCTGAGCTCCTCCTCACGTCCTTGCCGTCTTCTAACTTCTCCTCATCCTCATCCCAGCAATTAAGTGCTATGAATTATTTATGAGGCTCAAATCCCTCACAAACACGAGCCGGCGCTCTAATCTCCCTGCAATGTTTGCCTATAGCTTAATTGGAGGGACTCGTAGCCCAAAGTAATTTGGATCCACAGCCGGAGCAAGGTAAACATTCCTGCCTTGATTATACATGCATTATTCCATTCAAAAGCTTATCAGCAGCCATATCTCGATGCGGATTCGGGCGTCTTTCACCTAAGAATGAGGCTGACACTTTCTCAAATCTGCCTGGAAGTCGGGTTTACATTTGAATTTCATATTCCATCACTCATCCTGGTTATAATTTTTTGGCAGCCTGCTCTTTCTCTCTCTATCTCTCTCTCTCTCTTAGGTTTTCTAAAATAACTTCTTCTAATCTTCCCTTAGTAAGCACAGAAAGAGAAGTCTCAGACAGTTTCCCTCGACGGAGGCGGCCTCTGCCCCGTCTCTGCCTTTGCGCTCCACTGTAAACCTGTCAGCCTCTCGCATTCCAGCTACGATGCTGTCAGCGAGTGTCATGCGCCACAATGCTTGTTTTGAAAGCGTTCGCCGAGGTGTCAGAACTGCACAACAGCCATACGGTGTAATCACACAAAACAGAACACACGTCTCTTACAGTGGTGAGCCAGATCTGTGAGATATTCTGCGGTAAATTGCAAATGTTTAGACTTTGTCTGCATGAATGTCACGTCAGCAAACAGGAATGCTTTATTTACTTGTACTTTCCTCTCAGAAAGCCAAAATAATCGGAGAGACTGTCGACTCAGAGACGCAGAGAGTCTTGCTTCTGTTCAAACACTGATAAAAAGATGTGCATGTTAGATGTGAAGTTATTTCTGAGTAAAGCCCACTGGTGCAAATTCAGGGGTGGGGTTTAACATGTACACTATATTTTTAGAAATACAAGGTATTTTTGGGGGTTGTGGGATGGTTGTCGGAAAAAGTAATAATTACAAGAAAGCTGAAAGCTGAATTTGTTTAAACAGTTTTATTTGTTTAAACAGTTTTATTACCTGATGTTGGATGTGGTGGATTTAATCCTATTTTCTATATTTCATAAATGTTTATCTACCAGCATCGGCAGAAATGTACATGAAAAATAGTGGACATCGACAATGGACCACAGTTCCTTTATCAGTGCGACCCGAAAAGAAGTTGCACCAATAATTTCCATTTTTAATCAATTTTCTTCATTGAAATGTGAAGATTTCTAAAAAACATATTACAGTCTTAAAAGGTGGCAAAAAGGGTTCTTTAGAGTGGCACAGAAGAACTTCTTTTGGTTCCCCAAAGATTTTTATTACAGAATTTGAAAATGCCACCTACAATATCTTAACCCTTGTGTGGTGTTCAGGTCTGTGGGACCCATTTTCAGTGTTTACCAAACACAAAATGATGTGATTTATTAATATTTCAACCTCAGATTCTTGTCCTTTGCTCATTTTCAGTGAAGAACATATCAAATAACCCATTTTCAGGGTCTTCACTCTGTTCACCCCCCACACATTTATATTACACATGTGGTGTTGGGTGAACCTGCGGGGAGTAAAAGTGTGGAGGTGCTGTGTCCTTCACTCTGTTCTCCTCCTACATGGCCTGCTGTTAGTGTGTGTGTGTGTCTGTGTGTGTGTGTAAGAGTGGACAAAATGGACAGGCTGCTGACTGGCTACAGCTGCTAAAGGAGAACTCTACGCTGGACAGTGGTATTTTAAACCAGGTAATTTTATATAAATTGTTATGGCTATATTGATCAAAAAAAATAATAATGCAACAACATCAACAACACACAAGGGTTAAAATTTCAGGATGAATGGAACAAGAGAATATTGTTCCATTAACCTATATTCAAAGTTAAGAATGTGGTTAATGGGGTTAAAAAGAGGGATATATATATATATATATATATATATATGTATATATATATATATATATATATATATAGTGAGAGAGAGAGAGAGAGAGAGAGAGAGAGAGAGAAACAAATATCATTTGATCAGAAGTACCCAAATATGATAAATATGAATATATATGCACATTTGGCTATAGTGTTGATTCATATGGGACTGAATGGAGTGGTAAATTCATGTGGTAAACATCTGAATCAAGTATGTTTCAATGCATCATTTGAATACAGCTTAAAGAAACAAAATCCACTGACAAATTGACAAATGATACTTCCTGGACTTTAACACATGCAGCTACAAAGGCTTTCTGAACAGTTCCAAAGAAAGCTCAGCTTAACATCGCAGATGCAATTAAACAGCCTCCACTTCCCAGAACAAAGTCACCCTTCACACCCATATCCGTCATTCATTACCAGGCATCGCACAATTACGCATGCCAGTTTCAATACGGCGTGGCAGGGCATGTGGAGGCAGTCCTGGTGTTGGAGTGCATATGTCGCATGTCCCAACATGAACTCAGTGAGCCAGCTATGATAACATCACCGCTCACTGTGGGGAAACTGCATCTGAGCCTGGCTAAGCGCTGGGTGATAAACCGTCTATACCAGTATATCTGTGTCACATGAGTTAGGCTCCAATCTTCTCTTTTTCATACACTAAATAAAATGCTAAAGCTCCAAAGTGGCAAGTGTCCAATTGCTAAGCAGATACTGTCCACAAAGAAACATCAAGAAATAAAAAAAAAGTTAAGTTGATGACTTAATGGCTTAAATCTAACTAAGAGGAAAGCAGATTAATTTCTGAAGATTAATATTATCATGTAGAAACATACAAGAAAGTAAAAATCCATCTAAATTTACCTAAAAGGGCCTTCCAGCCTAAAACTAGCCTATGTTATTTGTTGTGTAATGTAATATTCTGCAGCACAGCACTGCAATCCTCAGCCGTATTTTGATAGAATTTATGATCCTTTTTGCATTTTTCTCCATCCATGTTCCGTCACTACAATATCCATCATGCATTATGTGAATACATTGCGCAATCAATGGGAACCTCCCTATCAGCGATAAAGAAATGCACTGATGTCGAAAGTAATATCTGTTGCCGGTGAGCCCTTAAATATCTATGCCAATGTATTTGTAGTTTTTCTATTTTTCTGCTACCTCCAAGGTCCCTCCTGTTAGTTCTCCTAGTCTTAAAAATAAATAAATAAAAAAACATGACATCATGCTATGTTAGGTCTGTAAGACATTCTTTTAAAGGGTCCACACCGTTCCCCTCATTCCTTAAGCATGCCAGTCACCCCCCCAACCCCAGTACATACAGTCTATATGTGGAAACTATGCTGCAAAAACAACCTGCTCTTAATTCACTGTTTCTGCAATGTCACAAGAACCATCTCATTTACTTATGTCAACCTTCTCAGCCTGCAGCTGTTTAGCTCCACCCAGTGCTTTTTGTATGAGGTAAAATGTAGGGCAGCCAATCAGAACAGAGCTCATTCCACACCTCAAACAGACTCACTTTGATCTCTAGCCAACCTATACCTGCACATACAGACATCTTGTACACCTTCTATCCATATCTTGTAATCTGAAATATCTGTATATCAGTTATATCAGTATTTTATCCCCTGTGTACCTGCATCTCATATATCTACCTCAGACACACATATTGCATATATGAAAAAGTGTACAACTGTAAATATCATAGCTTTTATTTCATAACTACATTACTGTACAAAAACTGTATATTGGAACGGTGCAACACTGGGGTATACTACTATGTATATTGTGTACATGTGTATATATTTAGAGTCTAATGTGTGTGTGTGTGTGTATACATATATATATATATATATATATATATATATATATATATATATATATTCTTTTCTTATATATTTTTTTAAGCACTTCGCAGCTGTGTAAGTGTGATGTGACAATAAACGTGATTTGATTTGTGATTTGATTTGATTTACATATATCAGCCTTTAAGGCACAGTACGTAAAAACAGCTACTGCTAAATGATAAAGAGAGGTTGAAAAATGGTTATGTAGGAATTAATAATGACTGTTTTTGGCACATGAAACCACACACACACACATAAGTAGTAAAAAAAATCCAAGAAAAATGTAGGACCTGAAATGGATTCTTTAACGTAAAGTAGCAGCTCTCAGGAAGCATGACTCCATTAACGCTATTAACTCAAATATCACTGCACACCATGATACTGTCACATATTTGGAAAATATCACGGTATTGAATCTTACCAGTATCGACCAGCACTATGCTAAACTGGACAAATTCAGTTTGAACAGTTTTGCGTATGTTGGGCCACTTACTTCGCCTCATTTGCGGCCCATAATCGCCGCGGTTTCTTGTTTCTGATAATTACACTTCCTGACACCCCTTAAAGCTGCGTGTCAAGGATAAAATAAGTTTTCACTCATGATAGATCAGAGGCAAAGCTATACTAATGAGAAAAATAAATCACTTTTCCTCCCCCAAAAAGATCAGACGTGCACAATTTACATAAATCAGAGGCGCGCTTTCCCTTCCCTCGCTAACTTCAAACGAGCAGAAAGGCCAATTAGCGGTGATGAAGGTTTCTGGACACCCACTTTTTTTGCTGCAGCACGTTCGAATCAAACTGATGTCTGCCAGAGTCGGCCACGTTGCTTCCTGACAGCGGCCTCCTCCTCTGATTTCCAACCCTGCTTCATTTCTCTGGGATTCGAGACGTTCCCTTTCAGCTAAACATCTGAATGAGTTAGAGCAGACAGATGCTAGAAGAGGGGCTAAGCATATACACTTTGAAACCATATACTTTGACTTCCACTTCCAAATGCATGAATTATTTATGGGAGTAAAGCATTTGGCCTTCCTCCCACATTTCTGATCACGGTATTCCACAGTGATTCTTGCAGGATTATTAAAAAAACACAACAATACAGAGTAATAATTTAACCACAGGTATGATTCTGGCAGATTTGTTTATGGAAGCTCATTTATTTCTTTCTAACACCACAACCTAAACTACAATTTAAGTAATAATGAAATTATTAACACTGCTACTGCTTGCTGTTCCCATTATAACTATGTAAACAGGCTGTCCTGGCGTGTGCTTTGCAGCAAGATTATCAGTGTTTACTTCCACCGTGACTTTTTAAGAAGACGCTAATCGTACATGGCTATTGGAATTACCGCAATTTGAAACGGTATGATAATCACTGGCTGTTATATTGCATAGGAAACTGCCAGAGCCAGTCATGCTGATTCTTGGTGGCGACCTCCTCCTCTAATTTCTCAATTTCCCTGAGATTTAAGAGACGTTTCCTTTCAGCTAAACCTCTGAATGAGTTAGCACGGACAGATGCTAGCAGAAGGCCTGGTCATACGCACTTTAAAACTATATACTTGGCTTCCAATTTCAAATGCATGACATTAAAATATCTGGCACTGGTCCCATGTTTTTGATTAATGTTTTCCATGATGATTAGTGTGATATTGTTCAAATATACTGAAAATCTTTAAAAGCAGAATCAGATTTGTAGGTAATAATAAAATAATCCTCCTTTACAGTAAAATAAAGCTCTGCTGATCGTTCAACACAGTTTAACAATAAATGGTCTTAAACTCTGGAGTTAATGTAGAACTGCTAATTCACCCTTTAACCCTGAAGATCAGCGCAGACTGCTGGTCACCATAGCAACACAGACAACAGTCTCGCCTAGCTAGTAGCTAACGAAATGGCAAAGAGAGAGATTTAAGACGAACATCGAAAATTTGGAGACAAATTGACATTTTTTGTTTATAATCACTCCTGCTGGTTTGCTGATACGTTTAATCTGCAACAAGAAACTGTCAAACACTAAAAAGTCGTAAAGCTGAAGTCAGTTTCTCATTCGCCAGCTTCTTCGTTTGAATTTTCCCATTCCACCTTAAATGGTGCAGCAGTTACTGCCAGGCACTATTTAGCGAGGAGCTGACTTAAGCTTCATAAAAAATCGAATGTTGAGAGACATTTTACAAGAAGCTATTTTGCTTTTGAGAAAAGTTTCCTGCTGGAGATGTGAGAAAAGCGGTTGTAGCTGAGCTGAAGCTTAAAGCAGAGCAAAGTAAGTCTGTGTTTTTGTTTATATTATATTTTTTAGCCTATACTAGCACATCAGCACACACTGAGAGATATGGGTTGCTGACCCCTTTACTAAGTAATACTAAAAAATACTATAAAAAACAAAAAAACAGAACCCCACCTAAACCATACCACCCACTCCCCAGCCCTCGTCCTGGCCTGCTGAATTCTCCCCCTAACAAAAAATGTAAAAGTTGGCAGTGCTGAAAATGCTAAAGCTGTAAAGTGAGAGGTGTAGGCAACGTGCAGCACAGATGCTGTAATGTAACAGAATGAAATTAAACCCAAAAAAGAAAAGAGACTGTAGCGGCCATTTACTTCAACTGTGACTTTTAAAAAGATGCTAATAACGCTATACACGGCTTAATTAATGAAATCTGAAACAGAGTGTTAATCATTGGATGTTATATACTATGCTAAGTTTAGCTAAACATCTGAGCTGCTACAGATGCTAGCAGAAGGCTAAGCCATATACTTCCATAGGCATGAATTATGCTTGAGATTAAAGCGTTTGGCATCACGCCCACATTTCTGATCAATGTACTCTATGATGTACATTTAGTATATATGGAATATATGTCTATTAATATAGCTGAGAGCCCTGAAGTTCATAATGTGGGGAGTGAATTAGCTCTAGCGTGACCAATGCGATACGAGGGCATGACTAGCAACGGAACAAGCCTTCAAGGAATGCTGGACTGCCTTTATTCAAAGCGAGCTCAATCTCAAAGCAAATGTTAGCGTGGCGACCCATGGAGATGAAGGCAAGAGTGTTGGGGGCTTATTGGAACAGAATGACAGCGCAAATCAATACAGAGAGTAGATATGCACCATGGGGAGGCCGGCTGAAGAGGCCTGATTGGGTATTAGAGGAAAAACCCCTGAAGGGGATTACTGGATGGACACTGTGATAAATAAAGAACAGATATTTGAAATTACGTGCATGTTGACGCGCACACACATGCACTAATGAGGGATTTTCATTCAGTTACATGTCTGTGTGTGTTTCTGATCACGCTGAGGTGCCTGGGTATGTGTGCACTTATGATGTTTGGAAGGATTTAAAGGATTCTGATATATTTTCTATGCTAATTTTTCTTTTTTAAACCAAATGTCATTACAGATGTTGTATGCATTTTTTTAAAATAATAGTTTGATGGAAAAATCAAATTCACAGATTTTTCCCTATCTTAAATCAGACTGCCCAAAGTTTGCTTCTTCAGTTTTGCACTGGATGCTGGTAGGCTAATGTAGCTAACTACCAATGGAAGCTTATACACACCAATTAGCATCATGCAAACTGCATACCTAATCATCAAACCCTTGAGTCGAGTCCTCAAAGGGGCATTTGGGCCTAAAATGTTTAAGTGTCTAAGGCTATGTTTACGCAGCAGGTAAAAGTGGCCCAAATCCGATCTTTTTCTTCATATGTGACACAGATGAGTGTCTGTGTGTCAGTGTGAACAGATAAACACACTGAATCTGACATTTTTAATCCTGATTTGAGACGCTTTCATACGTGGTACTGAAATCTGATCCGTATCTGATATGTGGCAATGCGACTCAGTCTGAACAGCCAGATCAGAATTCATGCGGTTTTTATGTCAATCCAACTCAACATTCGTCCTCATAAACATTTAGGCTGATATTTCTGTACAGAAATTAGAAGAGATGAATCCAAAACCCTCCGTGTTTGAAGAGATTTCTGAAGAAATGTCTGAACGCGGCCGCAGGAGAACGAGGCTGCAGCGTCAAAGAACAGTTAAAAGTCTTAAAGCAAAGTTTAAAGAATCCGAGGACACCAACCAAAGAAGTGACCGCGCCTTTTTATGGCTCGAACACATTCTGGGTGATGAGCCCAGCTGTCAGACAGTGAATCTTATGATGGCTCCTGTGATGCTGGTGAAGATGAAGCTGATCCTCTGGGAGCGACTGGCGTTCGTTGGCGGTCGTGATTGTTTACCTCTGGATGAGCCGTGAAGCAGCGTGACGCTCTGTTCTTTTGTGCATACGGGTCAGTCTAGGAGCTGATCTGTTCAGACTGATGTCGCATACAGATCACATTTAAAAGATAATCTGAACAGTCAAACAATTTGGTGATTTGGTGAGAAAATCAGATTTGGGCCACTTTTACCTGCTGTGTGAACGTAGCCTAAATGTCTACAGGCAAACAGTGAGTGCAATGTGCATGCGGCAGGATGCAGGTGCGAATGTCTGTAATCCAAACTTCATCATCATTACATGCAACAGACATTAAACAGGTAGGCAGAGCTACCACAGGCATAATTATTTAAAACCATATGACATAATAGGCAAAAGTCCAATACAAGAACAAAAGAAAACACAGGATATAGCAGGTCTGAAAAGAATGACTTAGAAATGTAGTTTATGCACGACATCACAATGAACAATGACAAATGTCTGAGTATATTTACCAGCCTTAATGAGCTCTAAAACGAGGAGCAGGTGTGTGTGTGTGTGTTTGTTTTCATATAGTGTCAGAAATGTAGGAAAATGAGAGAAAACAGGGCTCACTTTGCACCCACCCCCCCAAAAAAGTATGTCCATTTATTGTAAAGCTAAACCATTCTGTGCATGAACGATGCATTGATGATGCATAAACCTAAACACAGTTGGAAGAAATAAACTGTTCGGTTTTTGTACCATTAAAAAAATCTTTAAAAGGGGATCGGAAGCCTTCGTAAAGCTTGCATCAATTCTAAGTCAAAGCAATTTTCAAAAACAGTTTTGTTGATCAAAGTAAAACACTGGAAATGCTACATTTTAAAGCTAACCTATGTAAGTTTGGGGGATTTGGAGACCTCTCCAGTGGAATTTGTATTTGCTTGCAAAGTACGCAAGAACATTTTGTAATGTGGGTTGTGTTTGAACCCCTTCCTCAGAGTTCAAGTTTGGTTAAAGCTTGGTGAAGGATGTGTCTTCTGAGGATGGAAGGCTATGTTCACATTTCAGGCCTTATTGCCTAAATCCAATTTTTTGCTCAAATCTGATCTCTCTGACACGATGGTTCACACTCGTTAGGTAAGTGATTCTAATCTGTCATTAATGTGACGAACCGGCGTCCAGAAATGACCCTCATGAGCTCATCCTACTCAGTAACGTCACGTGAATGAATCACGAGCATCATCAGCACAAACTAACGAGCAGAACGAGCTTCGCTGAGAAGATAATTAACTCTGATCAGCTCTCAGCTTCATTATTAGAGCGAGACGAAGGAGAAAAAGGTGAGATGAGCTGCTTTTCCACCGTTTACAGGCTTTAACTTCTGTTCGGCGCTGCTGCCATGGTAACGCTGAATGATGGAGCAGTGCAGTGGAAAGAAAGCACGTGAATTCTGATCTGAGCGTCACATTAAGGTCACATGGCCAGAAATCAGATACGTATCTGATCTAGAACCACATATGAAAGTGACTCAGGTCGGATTTGAAAGGATCAGATTTGCGTGTCCATACAGATCTGAGTCACATTAGGGCAAAAGTCTGATTTCTGTCACTTCAACCTGGTACTGTGAACGTAGGCTAAGTAAATTATCTGGTATTGTCATCAAATCTGGATTGGGCCAGATCTTTTTCTGAGGCTGTGCGTGTGAGGTTAGTATGTAAAGATGTACGATGTGCCCAGGAGAAAAAATGGGAGGGGACGCCAATAAAAACAAAAGTGCTGTGTGTCTGTGTTGTTCACTCACCCTCAGAAAGGAGTCCAGTGAGCCATTCTCCATAAACTCAGTGATGATCATGACGGGGCTGCTTTTGGTCACCACTCCTTCCAGATGGATGACGTTGGGGTGGTCAAACTGTCCCATGATGCTCGCTTCACTCAGGAAATCCCGCCTCTGCTTTTCTGTGTATCCAGATTTCAGCGTCTTAATGGCCACGAACATCTCGCGCTTCCCGGGAAGCTTCAGGTTCCCACTGCACACCTCCCCAAACTCTCCTGAAGAGCAATAGGACAGAGCTCGCTCTTAAAGGTGGTCGATATGGCAAAACTATAACATCACAATACTTGAAGACACTGATACAGCAATACACTGTAGTGCTGAAAACAGTGGTGACATAAAATGGTGTATTTTATGGTGGTGGTGAATTAGGCTGGCATCCTAGCAGCTACTTTGTTGTTGTTGTTGTTTACAGGTTTTCTACAACTGGTCTAAATCTTCTCTTATCATCCATGCAGCTTGTCAGTGTTCCAGAAATCCTGATAATATCAATATGGAAAGAATAATTTATAACCTTATGTTTCCCTCTTGAATCTTATAGGAGAAAAGGGAGGATAAATGTACGAAATGAAATAGGTCTGATGTTACCTGCTCCGATGACCTGCTCAATCTTCACACATGAGATGTCGATCTCCTTGGCGAATTCTCTCACTGCCTCATTGGGGTCTTCATAGGTGAACGGATCAATGTAGATCTTCATTCCTGGCGTCACTTGGAAACACAAAGAGCAGCTATAATATTTAAGGCTCTGTGTGGTCACTTTAGCTCGCTGGAAAAAGAAACTCAGAAAGATTCAGGTCGTGCCTCACGTTAACCTCCCACTCCTAAAGGAACAGCTTCAAACGAGCTGATATGGCTAACAGCAAATGGAAGTCAGTAGTCACTAATTAATATGTATTTTGTGTAATTCTAAATGAGAGTTGTTTGTTTTCATGATATTATTGGTAATGGACTAAATTATTTCTTTTTTGACTCAACTATTCTATTCCTAATGGATTATTCCTTCAGTCTTAAGACAGGGGTGTCAAACTCAACCACTAAAAGGGCCATGTTAAAAAGTGTCAACAATGCATGGGCCAGCTGTTTTTATTTCATTTTTACTGAACATCATGACCACAACTGAACCATTGTTTATTCAATATATGCCAAAACTGCAAAATAGGTACTGAATACATACATATACATCATCTAAACCGCTTATCCTTCTGGGTCGCGGTGGGGTGCTGGAGCCTATCCCAGCTGTCATTGGGCGGAAGGCAGGATACACCCTGGACAGGTCGCCAGTCCATCGCAGGGCAGACAGACAGACATACACATTCACACACACAGTCACACCTAGGGGCAATTTAGCATGTCCAATCAGCCTGACTGCATGTTTTTGGACTGTGGGAGGAAACCGGAGTACCCAGAGGAAACCCACGCAGACACGGGGAGAACAGGCAAACTCCACACAGAAACGACCCTGGTCACCCGGCCGGGAATCAAACCCAGGCCATTCTTGCTGTGAGGTGACAGCACTACCCACTGCACCACCGTGCCGCCTTTACTGAATACATGAACTATTCAAAAATAATTCAAAATAAAAATAAAGTGTATTATATATAACAATAGGCTACATTGGCTACAGATAACTGTTAAACCTCTTTAAATGTCAGGGGGTAGGCACTTTAACCTATTGCTGTTGGAGAAAGAGGGTTAGAACGTACACTATGTAGCAGTGCATGCTGGGGACTGTAGTGCAGCTTAGGGTGAAACGGGCTGATAATAGTAGAAAATTAAAATAGTTTTGTGGGCCGAATAGGGCTGTGCCACGGGCCTGACTTGGCCTGTGGGCCTGGAGTTTGACACATGGGTCTTAAGACTGTGCTACTACACATATTAACTACTATACATTATTCACTAACCACTATACATGACTTAGTAAGTGCTATTATTCAGTAAATACTATGAATTATTCAGTAACTTCCATGAAATGTTCCATAACTACTAGGAATTCTTTAGTAAGTACTGAAAATTATTCACAAAGCACTACAAATTATGTACTATTATGATTTATTCACAAACTTCTATGAATGATTTGGTGACTACAATAAATTATGCACACTGAGCCTTATGAATTTACAAACTACTACAGATTATTCAGTAACTACTTCAAATTATTCTGTACCTTCCGTAAATTATTCACTAACCACTATGAATTGAAATGAAAATGAAATGAAATGAACATTTTAGCCAACTGTGTCTGAACACATCGGAATTAGACCTCCGCATTTAACCCATCCGTGCAGTGAAACACCACATACACACTAGTGAACACACACACACTAGGGGGCAGTGAGCACACTTGCCCGGAGCGATGGGCAGCCCTATCCACAGCACCCGGGGAGCAGTTGTAGGTGCCTTGCTCAAGGGCACTTCAGTCACATACTGTCAGCTGAGGGGATTGAACCGGTGACCTTCCGGTCACAAGGCTGGTTCCCTAACCTCCAGCCCATGACTGCCCCCTTAATCACTACTAGGATTGACTCAGTGATTACTGTAAGTTATTCAGTAACTCCTCTGAGTTACTCACTAACTACCAGGAATTATTCATTAGCAACTATGAAACTAATCTATACTGTATGTAATTATGAGACTGAGGAATTAGGAAGTGTGGACCCACGTAGAGGCCTTTGCTTGCAGAGTGCAAGGACACAAAAAAATGGATTATGTAGGATTATGCAAAACGGCTGCTCCCCCTATAGCTCTTGATGGTGCTTGGCGCTGGAATATCTTGTGGCTGTAGACTGTGAAGTATGACAGTGTTTCCAGAAGCTTCAGTAGGGCTGTTTAGTGTATGGTGCAGAGCGTCATGGCCGAGACGCTATCAGCCATTTCCGCTGCAGCAAATCAAGCAGCCTTTGATGGCAGGTAAATTGGCTTAAGGTGGCATTTAAAGTGTTCAAAGACTTGGAGTGAGCCATGCTTTAAATCCGATTATTCAGACACAGCTCCACATCTGGCCCTGGGCACTTTAATGGCCGTTGTGCGCTCATGCGGTCGGCTGGGAAAGCTACGTGAAGGAGAGTGGGACATGTGGGGCTTTGCGTTATGTGTCTGCACCAGGAACAGGAGGAGAAAATGAAAGGAAAGAAGTGAAGAGTGAGAGAATAAAGAAGCTTTATTGCTATAATGCATTTCCAGTGTTGGGGTAGAGTGCTCAGTTCATAGCACTCATACTCGTAACAGTCCGTAATTCGTAGTAATATAGCAGTTTTTTTTTAATTTAGAAAAAAAAATGTAATTAAGAAAATAATACCACTTTACCATGCTCAGTGTAGTAACTAGTCTCAGTCTCAGTCTCGAATGCTCCGCCCACACGTACAAACTATCAGGTTTTGTCATTCTGGCTTCAAACGT
This sequence comes from Colossoma macropomum, assembly GCF_904425465.1. Classification (NCBI taxonomy): domain Eukaryota; kingdom Metazoa; phylum Chordata; class Actinopteri; order Characiformes; family Serrasalmidae; genus Colossoma; species Colossoma macropomum. Next base: position 925,362 of record NW_023494810.1, on the reverse strand, counting down.
CCATGCACCAGGTTTATTTTGTCAAATTGGAAACTTTTACAAAAAAAGCAGTGGCGCAACATTTCTAGAAGGTATTTAAGAGCTTTCTTTGAAGCATTTCAGCTTTTAAGCAAGAGATTCTCTAATATTTGCATACCAGTGTTTTTGGCACAAGTCTGTTTTTGTTGTAGCCCCATTTTGAGAATCGCCTGCCCATGTGCATCAAACAAAATCTGTTGTTGGCTGTTCTGTACATCAGTCAAAAGGCCCTTTCCTGTTAAAGTAGTCAGCTTTTGGCCACGTTATTGGCTGCACACTCTAAAGATAATCAGATAAACAGCAGTCTGGCTTGCAGAGTACTAGTAATATGGGTTGCGTAATCTGAGTACTTGTTACCAGAGCAGACTCTTTAAAACAAAGGCCTCTTTGCGAGATGCCATCAAAGAAACACCTTCAGTTCCCTAAAAAAATCTGAGTGGAAGGTTCAATTTTTGTAAATAAGAGTGAATGTCAAGAACCATTTTAAAATTTAAAGAAGAACCTAACCTAAAAACCTTTTGAAAGGTTCTTCACACTCAGCTCTTTTTCACTAGAACTGAGTTTTCTGTGGCATCAATCAAAGAACTCTTTAAGATACGTCTGAAAATAAGTTTGATCAGACGACGGTTAAATACTGCTAGTTTTACAAATTACACTTTTGATTAGGCGACATCAGTAAATAAGTCTATTAATTTTCTAATTCACAGTGTGCCCATAAACTGCATTAATAGCTGTGCTATGTTTATTAACAACAGTTACAGTAATATGTGAAACCAATTTACGAACTGTGAAACTAAATACAGAAATCAGACAGTCTGAAAGTAATAAGACGAAATTATACCTTTAAATCCCATGTGTTAAACATAAGTCAGGCCCATGACACGTTCCTATTCTCCTATCCTATTCTCATTAACCCATTTCACCCTGAGATTCACTACATTTCCCAGCATGCACTGCAACAGAGTTTGAGTTCCATAAAAGACGCCTGGTGTTTGGATCAAGCAAAACAACTACCTAAAACAATTTATTTAATATTTTGGAATTATTTTTGAATAAGTATTCAGTGCCTACTTTGCTGTTGCAGTTCTGGCATATTTTTAATGAACAATGGCCCATTGGGGTCGTGGCAAAATGTTAAGTAAAAATAAAATAAAAACGCCGTCCGTGTCTGGGAGTCCAAGACAGCACAATTGTCCTCACTCTCTGGGTGGGTAGGATGGCCCACGTTCGGCTGTCCAATGACGTTGCGTTAGCGGTAGTTCGAAAAGATGCAGCAGAGCTTCACAGGACTTGGCTTGTGCTCACCCTCACCGCTAGTGGTAGCGAGTGATTAGGGGGGTTCTAACTAGGTGGGTGGAATTGGAAACTACTAAATTGGGGAGGAAAAAAATAATAAAAATAAATAAAATAAATAAACACAGCTGGCCCACGGATTTGCTGAGATTTTTTAATATGGCCCTTTTAGTGGTTGAGTTTGACACCCCTGCTATAAACCTTAAGCGCTCTGAAATACTTTTAGTCATGGAGTTTGAGTACCCGCTCTGAAAAAACTGGAACACGTACGTCTTCAGCAGTCAGGGAACATAACTCTACCACATTCTGTTGCAGTTATATCTTTTAGTTGCATTATTCACTCTGACTCAACTCCAGGCTTCATTATTAATGAAGACCTGGATGTAGTTTGAGCAGATTATAAGGGGACATATTAACAGAAAGGATTTGGGTGACTATTAACTTCTGTTGTTAGCAATGTTAGCCTTGTAGCTCCAGTGTTAAACTATAGAAGAAGCACTTGGAAACCAAACAGTAGCTGATTAGCTACACCTGGGGAAAGAGGAAAACTGTGTAAATTAGATTTTCCATCGAACCCTTCCTACAAATATGGCCCTGTTCACTGGGAAAAGGAATGTTGTGTACATTAGGAATCCATTAAATGTAAACAACTGGAACTCAGGGAGCGTCTTTTACCTTTGAGGGTATATTTATGGTGTTTGTATCTTGGAGGACTAAAATGTACCTGCACAGCACTTTTTTCTGGCAGTGCACCAGGATTCCATTTCTTAAGTGATCTACTAACACTGAGTATTAGGTAGAGAAAGGAGGGAAGTGAAGTGTAAAGAGAAACGTCTTTAGATGAGTTTGAAAGGAACAGAAGTGCAGGTCTGTGAGAGAGAATTCCAAAGTTTAGCGGCTAATAGCTGAAAATATCAAATCAAAGAGAAACTATCTGGATGTGCACGAGGTCAGAACGCGCCATTTCAGCGTAATCACACGACAACGCTCTTCTGTAGACCTCCTCGAGACCCCACTATGTCCACACTGAAGAACTGATCTATCTATTAAAGGAGATTCTAATAGGTCACAGCGGGAGCGGAAGCAGTGTGACCTCACCCATGAGTCTAAGTGCCGGCCTGTTTAACTGAAAGCCGCCTCACGTTTTAAGACGGGAGAGAAAGGCAGTGAAATTGAGTGATAGAGGAAGAGGTGCAGCGGGTGTTAATGGACGGATGGATGGATGGACGGGCGGCTGCTGGCCTTGGCTTTCCGGAGTTCACCACTCCACGCTCGGGCAGAAATGACTTCCATAAATACGCCATTTACCTCCAATCTCCCTCCATTGATTACACCAGACTAAAGCTGCCTCAATTGATAAGCAACCGCAACGGAGAAATGAAAAATCTCTGGAGGAAAAAGTGCCTGAACGTTTTCATTCAGCAGGGCGAGTGAGAGAGGAGAGAGGGAGAGATAAGAAAGCTAGAGAGAGAGGGAGAGAGAGGGAGAGAGAGGGAGAGAGGGAGACAGGGAGAGGGAGAGAGAGAGAGAGAGAGAGGGAGAGGGAGAGAGAGAGAGAAATGGGGAGTAAGGCAGAGATCAGACAAAAGAATGAGAAAGAAAAAGAGAGAGAGGACAGAGAAGAGAGAGAGGGATGGAGAGAGAGAAGGAGAAAGTGACAGAGGGAAAGAATAAGAAAGAAATTTAGAAAGAGAGAGAAAGAAAGATAGAGAATGAGAGAATGAGAGAGAGAAGGAAAGAGAAACAGGCAGAGAAAAGAGAGAGAAAAAGAAAGAGAAGTAAGATGGGAGTGAGGGAGAAAGAACGACATAGCGGGAGGAGAGAGAGAAAGGGAGTGAAAGAAAAGAGAGATCGAGACAGAGAAAGTGACAGAGAGAGAGAGAGAGAGAGAGAGAGAGGAGAGACATAGAGAGAGAAGAGCAAGAAGAGAAAGAAAGCGAGAGATGGAGGGAGGGTTGGAGAGAGAGAGAGAGAAAGAAGAGAGAAAGACGAAGAGAGAGAAGAGACAGAGAGAAAGGGAGTTACATATGTTATTTTAGGTCAATAGCCACATCACACAATCACAACACTGTACCGTCTAAGACGTTTTGTTTATTTCACATTTTTTCTTTTTAATTGTTGTGTTAATACTATGAAGTTTGGTCAGTAGACTCCACCTACAAGCACAGCCACTGGATCACGGGCCGCTGAATTCTGTAGCTTTGTCTGCTCCCTCCTGAAAGATCTGCATGAATTAGGGTGTGCTTCATGTAAATGATATGTAAATGAGGCGCTGGCAGGCTGATGCTTGATTTCACGCACTGAAGCTGAGTTATCATCTGCACTCAGTTTCCACGTCACATAGAAGCTTGGTCATAATTTAAAAATTTTTGTCAAATTTGCATCATAAGTTGAAATTAAAGTTGTTTTAATCTTGTCAGTGGGTGGAGTTTATCATTTATCATTATCACTGATAAATACCCCTCCCCCCACCCCATCAACAAATGTTTTCATTAGTAATTTCTTTGACTTGTGTAGATTTCCTATACAGCTTGTCTGCTCCAGCAACAGCAGCTAGGAGAGAATGCATTTGTGGGCGGAGCATCGAGAGATCAACTGAAAAATGACAGCGAAACTCAGTGAGTCCCGGAGCTTTTGTCCTGTAGTGTATGTGTATGAAACAGGGTAAGGACACTCACTGTGGCCGCTGGTGTAGTGCTGCAGCTTGTCCGTGTATTCCGAATCGGCTCTCTCGAAGCCACGGCTGGTGGGACAAACAAACAAACACGCTGTAGTGGTGGTCTTAGGAAGGCAGTAAAGAAAAGGAAATAACTGGACGGCTCCAGCAGTGTCCAGGTCATTAAAGCCGTCTTTACGAGCTGTGGTGCTCTGGTAAAGTCCACTAATGAATGATATCAGGAAAACACTCTCCAGCTCTGTGATTGTGCATAGCTGGTGGTCTAATTATTGGCGAGGCTGCAGTGCAACGGCTGGGAATATCACACAGAGTACAGGCCTTATCATTCAATTCTGATTTTTTTCTCAGATCAGATCTTTCTGACTCTGTATTCATGCTTGTTAGCCAGAATAACAAGAAGTTAAATGAATGAAAAAAAACAAAAACAATTTTTTTCAATAATGTATTCAAAAACAGGATCACTTCAATAGTGAAAAATTTATTTTAAAACATGATTAAATGGTTAATAACTAGAGAGGAACAATCACTGCCCTCAGAAAAGGCCTAATGATTTCTCACAACTAAAAAACACAGGTCATAATTTGTAGTTCTTTTTTTTTTTTTTTAAGAATCACCATCCTTGTTGTAATTCAACTCTGGAACTATTGTAGTAATACGCATATATAATTGTTAAGTTTTAGTAAAAATTATAAAACGGAAACTCGTCCAATCAGGTTTGGCATCTCCACAATATCTATACAGCCAAGTGAGCTCTCCCATTGGTTAGGACTTCAGGAGCTGAACTTATGTTTTCATTATGGATAAGTTTCATTGAAAAAATAAACAGTGGCTCATATATTGTTATTTTCATAACCTACATGCACAGTATACTATATCAGATGGTTGTTACTTTTACTGCTGTAAACTGCTGTTTCTATTTTCATTCTGTCGCTGTTTTTAACCAATTTTCATTGAATTGTTACTTTATTTTATAACTGTTTTCGATTATGTTCAGTGAATGTTAGTTTTTGTTCCATGTTTCTAGTCCTTCTCTTTAGGCCTACATTGGAAAAGTATAATATCTAAACTTAATTTCTTCTGAGTCAAGGATGAAAATGTACTTTTATTCTCTGGCCTTTGGAGTTAGTGGGTATTAAGTTTTGTAAAATGAGTTAAAATGCTTTCCTACTGTAAAGATTTGTGTATTTTTACATTCTTGCTTTTTAATGCTGTCATGCATTGATCTCTTTCATGACACTATGGTGAAGCACTTTGATTTACAGTGAATTCTTTTAAATGTACTACATAAATAAACACTACTATTAGAGTGAACACGTAAAACTGACTTGAATCTGATCTGTACTGCTTTAATCCTGTAATGTGAATGCGACCTAAACCTGGTCAACAAAGCCCGGAACACACAAACTCACCGGTTACACACGATGATGATGACCACCAGAGCAATGAGGAAGACCAGTCCAGCAGCTGCTGAGCCGATGATTAGTGGCAGCTTCTCCTGGATGCTGGTGTTGTACTCTTCTGTAGAGACATTACATTACATTACATTAATGTGATTGAATAAAACACAAAACTGAATTTTCACAGCGTAATGTCCCGTGTGCCCCGTCCACACAGTCCGTACATACAAAATAAGCTGCAAAAGAATTAATGTAACAAACAAACATCTGCATAGCATCACCTATTCAGTCTACAGCAGTCTAACACCGCCCACTGCTGCATACAGTCTGTACTGAAGTTACTGCAGTGGAAGATGCAAAGACAACCATTCTACATTAAGCTGTTGTAAAGCAAAGGATCATTGCAGCCTTTCAAAGGATCTGCGCAACTGAAAGGAGTGGCTGAAGTCTATTTTTGCCCATGTTATTTCAGCCTGGATTGCTTTTTTGATGGGAAATAGCCAATCAGAACAGAGGTCATTTCAATATCAATGCTTTGACACAAAAACCTTGCATCTCCATTTTTGTCGCTTTTCATCTGTTTGCACAGTTTGAAAACTCCAATTATCCTTTGCCTTGTGTTAACATTTCATGATGAACTGACCAACAGAAATAGCCCTAAATTACTTGGAAAAAACTGTGTCACAATAACTTTTATTACAAGAGTCCTGGGAAGAAAAAGAGGGCCTTTGAGAGACAGCAAGGCCAGTTATGCTCTCGGTGATTTCCACTGATGGATGGGGCATCGCCCGGGACCTAAATCTCCTGATGACATGGTGAACGTTTAGACACTTTTTGATATTTTACATTAAAAATGTCTTGATTCTACACAGCCGTACTTATATAGTCCACAGATTGGTTCAGCTCTGATAAACATGTCTGTTACGCTTTCTAACAAAATTCACAACCCCTTAAAAGGGAATTCAGAGTAAGGCTCAGTCATTTGGCCGTGCATGCATATCATAAGCCCCTCCCCCTCCCCACTCACTTTACTCTGATAGGATGAACACAGATGCCTATTTTGGTTACGGACAGTGGTTTCCAGAAAAGACGATGAAGGAGAAAAAGAGCGAGGGGCGTATCGGCGATACTGTTTTATCTCTCGCTACGCTGTTTTGAACTACTTTCCAATACTGTACTGAAATCATTCCACCTTTAATAGACTTAGGGGAAATAATTATAAGAAAGATGTTGAATATAGAACCTTTAAGGCATGAACACCATCAGGGATCTGGTTAACACCTCCATATAAACCCCGAGTGGTTTGTGTCTATATCTGATCCACCCTGCAGCAGTAGAGACTCTGCAGAGACTCTCACCGGGTCACACAGCAGCCTGCAGCGCAGACTCATGCAGGTGAGAAACCTTCAGCAGCCCCCAGCAGGCCACAGTGGGGGATTCTGGGACAGGCTGCCCTGTGCTGGATGTCTTGATGCCTGGAGGGAAGACACGGCCTGTGCCTAGCGCTCCCCCGGCATATGGGCAGGCGTTGGAGAGTGTGTGTTAGGCTGTACGTGTGTTCAGTGTGGGACAGACGGCTGGGGATGCAGGGAGAGTGCACAACTTTCTCTCTCTCTCTCTCTCTCTCTCTCTCTCTCTCTCTCTCTCTCTCTCTCTCTCTCACTCTCACACTCTCACACTCTCCCTCTCTCTGCATATCCTAATTAAAGCCTATCCAAGCACCACACAGACACAACAGCCTCGCTAACCGCCAGCTAACTCCCTGTCGAAGCCCTACGGAGGCAACCAGCGAGGACGTGACTGGCATTAGACGCTCAGAGCATCTGAATTAGACTGGGGAGACAGGGCTTGTTATTATGAGTAAACAAAACTCACCGTTGCCAGTTTTGATATGAACACAGCCTGTTTACGAAGGACCCCTAGTGGTAACGACACCACTGTCTACACTCATGTCGCTACTTAAAAACATGATTTGCATTAAGTGAACAGAGATGAAATCATTGAAAGCTGCATGTAAACCTTCCTATTAGCATGCGACACTGGAATTTGTTCATAACATGAAAGACCACGTCTGCTTAAAGGGGAATTCCACTGAGTTTTCAAAATTTCTGCATAATTCAGTGGCTGAGATGTAAACAAAGTTATTCAGAGCGGTTTGATGTGAAACGGTTCATTGTAGAGAAACTTACTGACAGATTTCTGTACAGTGGTGGTGATAGGAACCAGGGGTCACTATGTCTACAGCACAAATATAGCCTTTTAAGTTACCATTCAAAAGCACCAGTGAACCTATACACGTCTGCTGAGTTTTAATATGTAATGGTGATAATGGTAAATGGATAATAAATCTAGGGTTAAGGTTGTTTTAGGCCAAAATTTCATCACAAAACTATTAAAAAACAGCGTCTCAGACATCAGGCGGTGTATTGATAACCATCATGTATTAACTTTTATTGATGTTTTAGAGGCATTTAACTCTTCAGATGTCTGGTTCCTATCATCAACACTGTGAACAATTTTGACTTGGTAAGTTTCTCTAGAACTGAGAGTTTCACACTAAACCACTCTGACTGACTATTATGTATTAACTTTTAAAAATCCAGTGGAGTTCCCCTTTAAAGGAATAGGCTGGCCAAAATAAAAAAAAGTAAACATTTAATCATCAGTATATTTATCGTAAACCTACAATTGTTTCACAAAAAACAATAATAAGAAAATAAAATTAATTATGAAAATTAAAATAAAATCATATAAGGCAATTACATAGATTAAATCATAAAATTATTAAATCACAAAAAATGCTAATATTCTCATGAGTTTTCCAGTGTAACGACTAGGAAAACTCACTTCTGATGATGTATCTTGAAGGTGGGAAATACTTCTGAGAAAGAAAAAAAAACTTTCGAGTGGATTTTTAGAGGCTGTTTTTTTTCATTAGCTAATAAATGCAGAAGACTTTACTAGCTGAGTAACTGTTACTGTGGTAACTGTCTTCAAATCATCATCACAATACACTGAATGGATTATTCAGTGTATTAATAACAGAAAAGACTTGGCTGATGAAGAGGATTACAAACTAGAGTTAGCCAAGTAGCTATCTGGCTATCTGGAGACCTCAGTTTGGCTTTAATTTCTCTGTCTTGATTTGGTTTGACGACTGAGGTCAGAGGTAATTCTAGTCTAGTTGTATTTATTAGCATACAGATTAATGGCCTAGTAGTCAGGACTGGTTGACACCACAGGGATTTTCAATGGCTGCATCATGTATTTGTGTAAAGCATGCTGGGTATTGTAGTGAGAGAACATCGGTGGACGAAAACATGAAATCGATAAAATTGTGAATTCTGTCAAACCCGAATTAACGGATGTAATAAACTTAAAATCAACAATAAGTTATAACAGATAAGTGAAATCCACAGGTTTTCCTAACTTTATTTTATCTGTATGAAATGCCAGGCTTTGATCGTGAAATCAGCAAAATAATTTTTTGACATCTCAGCTCTGTTGTAAGACCTAAAGCCTCCACATAAACATGTGACAATACATTCTGCTCCCTCATAAATGCTAATGCTAAATGACATTTACAGCAGTTACACAGCCTCATCTGTATGCCAGGCCAGGTGACACAGGCATGTCAAATGTGAGGCTAATTCTGACTGCAGGCTGTGTGGCTAATGAGCTGTTCACAGATCAGTCAGATTTGAAAGGTGGATCTGGACCTGCTGACCCATGGAGGAGAGCAGCGTTTCCACTGCTGTTAGCCAGCTTTAGCCCCAGCAGTCTAGGGCATAACTCCAGCAGGAGGCCCTGAATCCATGCTGGTGATGAAGTGATAAAGCAGCACTCGCTTCTCAACCTGAGACAGGTTGACCTACAGGGTTAGGACTGAGGACATCATAACACCTGATATAGAGCACAATCTACTCGAATTGCTTTAAAGGTATAACTTCACGAAAAATCTAATTTACACAATTTTTTCCTCACCCCAAATTCAGTTGATCAGCCCAGACATATTTGGTGTCTGAAGTTTGCTTTTCTCACAGAAGTTTCAAAGCTATTGATGGACGCTTACACCCCACCATGCAAACGTCATGCCTAAACCATCATCTACACTATATGGCCAAAAGTATGTGGACGCCCCTCCTAATTATTAAGCTCAGGTTTTTCAGCCACACCCATTGCTAACAGATGTAAATCAAATCAAGCCAAATCAAGGCGAAGACTACATCAAAATCAATTTGTCTCTTTAGATGAACACTGGAATAGAATGGGTCGTCCTGAAGAGCTTGGTGACTTTAATCATGCTACTGTCATAGGACGCCACCTTTGCCACAAGAGCTGCCCCTGTCAACTGTAAGTGCTACTATTGTGAAATGGAAGTGTCTAGGAGCAACAACAGCTCAGCCATAAAGCAGAAGACCATGCAAACTCACAGAGCAGGTCTACGTAGCGCTGAAGCATGTAAAAATCACCTATCGTCTGTTGCGTCACTCGCTACAGAGCTCCAAACTGCCTCTGGAAGCAACATCAGCACTAGAACTGTGCATTGGGAGCTTCATGAAATGGGTTTCCCTGGCCCAGAAGCTGCACAGTCCCAACATCAAAGTTTGGTAGAGGAGGGATAATGGTCAGGGGCTGTTTTTCAGGGTTTGGGCTTAGCCCCTTATTTCCAGTGCACAAAAATAATGCTACAGCCTACAAAGACAGTTATATGCTTCCATCTTTGTGGTCACAATTTGGGGAAGGCCCTTTCCTGTTCCACTATGACTATACCCCTGTGCACAAAGTGAGGTCAATAAGGACATGGTTTGATATTACATATTAATAACTACATATTAATTCACCTGGTTGTAGAATGGGAGGTCCAAACACACTCATGTAGATGTGATGGTCAAGTGTCCACATACTTTTGTCCTCAAACTGTGATGAGTTCTTAAATAATCAAATAATAGAATTGCGTGTGTTGTTTCTGATGCTGTGTGACACACTTATCTATAGAAATGGACAAAAGAACAGACAAATTCAGGCTTCTAGATGGTTGTTACTCCTTTTTTTATGCAACACAATATTGTCCATTTCATGAGTTCATGATCCCAGTAGACTCCCTGTCTGTGTGCATGTGAGAGAGAATGATGGTGAGGCAGCCTTTTACATCATCTGACATAAGCAAAATTCATAATCCACCATAAATCATTATGACAGATCTCTTAGATCTTTTCCTATCTTCATTGGAGTACGCTGCTTACCCTCTGTCATGGTCTGGAAGTACATTTTGCCGCTATAGCGTCCAAATCCCGCAACGGTCCGCGCCCGAACCTGGAAGACGTAGATGGCGCCGGGTTTTAGGCCGCGGACAACGGCTGTGTTGGTCTGACTCCTCACTATGGAGGAGTTGTACTCCGTCTGGTCCTGCATTATGTACAGAAAGAGGAGGAACTTTCAGAAAAATGATGTGTGAACACATTTCTGGACATGGACTAAACTTAATTCTGGACTAAATTTCAGTGTGAAAAACAACATTTCAAAGCAAAAGATCTTTTTGTCCCTGTTTTTTCCCTTTTGAGACGTCCCTTTGACTCTGACTGGTGCTAATTACCGTGTTGGTCATTTGACACCTCCCCCTGACTGTCACTGGTGCACTGCACGGATCAAGATTCTAACAGTGCTACACTGTTTGTTTGCCAGTATTTCAATATTAGAGTTCTTTGGCCGTTTAAAGTATGCTACCAGCTTTACCATGGGAAATTAATTTTAGTCTAGGCTTAGGCTGAAAGGGGAATTCCACTGAATTTTCAAAATTTCTACATAATTCAAAGGTTGAGATGTAAACAAAGTCACTCAGAGTGGTTTGATGTGAAAAGATTCATTGTAGAGAAACTTACTGACCCAGATTTCTTTACAGTGGTGGTGATAGGAACCAGGGGTCACAGCAACATGAATACTGCCATTTATTTACTGTCCAAAACCACCAGTAAACCTACACGTGTCTTCAGAGTTTTATATGTAATGTTGATGATGATAAAATAAGAGTTAAATCTAAAAAAAAAAAGAATAAACTCTTCGGGGACTATTTTGCCTTACAGTACCCCGCACATACCCTTTCCCTCCAACATGAATGTAATTAAACATACTTTTTAGGCCTCTTAAAACAAAGTCTCAGTCATCAGGCAGTGAATTAAAAAAAGTTTAATGTAGTAACTTTCTTTTAGAGGTGGACATCTGGTTCCTATCACCACCACTGTGAACCATTCTGACCTGGTAAGTTTCTCTATGATGATACATTTCAGATTAAACCTTGAAATACTGTAAAAGGTTTGGCTCCCCCTGGTCAAATGGCATGTTTGGTTAACTGTCTAAGTGAAAATAAGTTAACACACCCTCTACAGGGAATACACTTCTGTGTGTATATGTATCATGATATCACTTATATCTCACTCATATCTCTACTGGTCATATCTCTGCCATGGTGCATCTGCAGCAAATGCCAAGCCGGCTATTGGAGCTACAGAAGAAGCCCTGCAAGGTTATTGGCTCTTCATAGCTGTTGCCGTCTATAGGTATTACGTGGGAACCTCGGCCACACTGATTTTATTTTTATTATTAAGTATGAAAGCAATAACAGTAAGTAACAATAACTGCACAAACACAATAACCCAGGTATGTAAACTAACAGCTCATCTGATGTTCATCTGTCACTCATTTGTTTATTCATTTATTTATTGAACTATAGTAAGTTTAGCAGTTGCGTTTCAACGATTATTCGTAGTACTGTTACAGCTCTAATTAACGCAGTGTGCATTGACCGATGGCTTTTGGTCTGAGTCTTTCATCTGAGCACACTATGAGGCATCAGCAGGGTTGGGGCACTATCACAGTTACATATGGCTCACTAACAGAGCTAGACAGGCTAGCTAACTGATGAAGACCCTTCAGGAGAAGTCTGTGCTGGGTGCCAGGCACTGACACTTCCAGGCCAGTCATCATTCATTAGTTCGGAGGCTGAAGCTATAGCAACGCTCGGAGTGTTTATCTGTGTTTGGGATGTGAGACACTGTTTGCTTACGCTACCGTTCGTAGGTTTGGAACCAATGTTTTGAATAATACAAAAGCACGTTGGCTGCAGATAAATGGATTAAAATGATTCTAATATGCTAGAATTTCACGTTTCATATAATTAATAGGAAGCTGTAAACAATAATGGGCGATACTCGTATAAAAAGTCTGGACACCCCTGGTCAAATCACAGTTTTGTTGATTTTCCAAGTAAAAATAAGGTAATACATCCTATACAGAGAACACATTACTGTACATTTTAATGCAAAATTACTTTAGTTTATTTTTTTCATTTAACACATTGAAAAAAAGTGGACTGTGCAAAGATTCTAGCACTGTATAATTTATTTTTTTAATATGTTACACTTTGCAAACAAACAGAAATTGTGCACTAAAATGTACAGAAGTGAGTTCTCTGTAGAGGACTTTTTAACTTATCTTCATTTAGAAAATCAGCAAAACCTGCAAACAGACTGAGGGAATTTAAAGTTCTGCATGTGACTAAAAAACATCACTCTATTTAGTTTTGTTGAAACAGACAAAAAAATTTAAAATATACCAACAAAAACTATGAACTGTGCACACATGCGGTTGGTCAGTGTTCTTTAAGTACTGATGACATCGTTGATGTGCTCAGAAAAGCATGTTGTGACACAATGTGACACAATTTATCATGATGACAATAAATATTGTCATATTGCCCCTATAAACAACACCCACAATGCCTCATATTTACAAAGTGGTCAAATCTAGAGGCAGATAAGTCGACAAGATATTTTTCTTTTCTTCTTAAGATAAGATAATCCTTTACTAGTCCCACAACGAGGAAATCCTCAGTGCTACAGCAGTAAAGGGAGAGCAGGACACTCAAGAAAAGAGTAACAAGAAGAGAAATAACAAACAAAGTAATTAACCTTATTAAATACTAAGTTTACAGTTGTTACTTGTTACTATATAGACAACATATATAACACTAAAGGTAAAAAAAAAGATAAAAAATATAAATCTATCCTTCGAAAAAATAATCAATATAAACAATTATAAATTAAAAAAAAACAAAAAATATCCACACTATAGGGATATTTTACCCAAATTGCACATGAGGTACTGATTTATATTACACATGGGAATTAACACCATAAACATTATAAATAGAAAAGCAAAACATCTTTACATTACATTATTATAAGTATTCTTGTTCATTAACACTTAGAATCTAAAGCATGTACATTTTCATTTATTTTTTTCAGCCAAAACGGTGAATGTCTGATTTATTTCGCTCATTTTGGTGTCTAACTACCTTACAACACTGATTTTTTACATCATTTGAACATGCCAGCTGGACTTTACACTGGACCAACAGAACCATTCCAAAATGACTTGGAATAGAACCTTTTTACATTCAGTTCCATTGAAAGTAAAGAGTATTTTTCTCTTGTAAAGTTGCCGTTTTGGTGATATGAGTTTATACCAACAGCGACGATGAGCTACTGCATATGAAATGAAAACATAAGTTATTAATGTGACGAGTGATTCCCAACTTTTAGATTCTGGTATCTTTGCATATGAGAGATGGAAGCTCACTTTAAAACCGTGAATATGTGTGTGTGTGAGATGCTGGCTGCTCCCGTCAGCTCCCTCTCTCTCCACGCTCTGATATGAGCTCTGCAGTGTCTGCCAGGCTGTTTTGACAGCAGTGTCTGAGAAAGGAATTATACTGAGGAAAGAGAGCAGAGCTCAGGAGACTGAGCGTGTGTGTGTGTGTGTGTGTGTGTGCGTGTGTGTGTGTGTGTGTGTGTGTGTGTGAATGTATAAAAGAGTAAAAGAGCAAAAAGAGAGAGATGAGACAAAAAAGCGAGACAACAAGCAGAAGAGTCTGTCAAACTATCTAAGTGTGTGTGTGTGTGTGTGTGTGTGTGTGTGTGTGTATGTGTGTGTGTGTGTGTGTGTGTGTGTGTGCGCCTGCACAGCCTTTAAAACTCAATAATTTAGTTTACCCGAAATAGTTTATGGAAAATTGCTGCCTCAATTCATTCGACACAACTTAATTTATCTGTACACACTGCATCTATAAATTATACTCATTGTCCATTCTATCAGCTCCACTGACCATACAGTATCACTCCATAGTTCTACAGTTACAAACTGTAGTCCATTTGTTTCTCTGCATACTTTGTTACCCTGTTCTTCAATGGTCAGGACCCCCATGGACCCTCACAGAGCAGGTACTATTTGGGTGGTGGATCATTCTCAGCAATGACACTGATGTTGTGGTGGTGCGAGTGGATCAGACACAGGAGTGTTTAAACACCTCAGTGTCACTGCTGGACTGAGAATAGTCCACCAACCAAAAATATCCAGCCAACAGCGTCCTGTGGGCAGCGTCCTGTGACACTGATGAAGGACTAGAGGATGACCAACACAAACTGTGCAGCAGCAGATGAGCTATTATTATATCTAAAAGGTGGATCAGCAAGGTAGGAGTGTCTAATAGAGTGGACAGTGAGTGGACACAGTGTATAAAACTCGAGCATCACTGCTGTGTCTTAATGCAGTGGCTGGTTGCTGTATATTTAGCATCCACAATTAAATCAATTAAAAACCACCCAATGCCAGAGTGGGTAACTGTGAGAGTCTGGGGAACTCCCAGTGGGCCAGTGACATTTTGGGCTGGTTACTGTGATATAAAGTCATATATATATCACAATAGTATAACTCCCCGCACCCCCCCACCTCAAGTGGTACCGCTCTGGTTTGCTAACTGTAACTCTTGTACAGTGGATAGAGATAAGATGAAGCTGCGTCTTATTGTCTTTTTGTGTTTCCTGTTCCACCTTAAATTATGCAGCAGTTGAGTTCAGATGCCTGTAAGGGTGCTAGTATGTAACTGCTGCACTATTTAAGATGGGACGGAAATTTGAATAAGAAGCAAACATCAGCCTTGAGAGATGAGTGCCAATGTGTGAATCTGGTACAGGCTGAGCTCTGCAGTCGCTGCAATTTTCATATGGGAATCATGTGAAGATGCACAGCAGTGGCAAGAACTGCAAATAACAAGGTGAAGGAAACTGAGAAGACAAGAATGAAAAAGCTACTTAAAGAGGATGAGGACATATCCGAGCAGGTGGGCAGTGAGAAACGCTGACCTTAACTTACTTAGTTACCATTAGTTTATAGGCCACTGACTGTCAAGATAACGTCAAATTTAAGATAAAAGCTTTTGCCAATTTTTTATTTTATCAAAAGCTAGCAGCTTGGCCATCTCAGGGCAGCTTATAAAATAATGATAATAAATAAGAGATAAGAATAAAAAATGAAGTAAGAAAAAGTTATTTTGCATTAAGGCAATACTGTGTGTGTGAGTGTGTATGCATGTGTGTAGAGATCAGGGTGGGCTGGTCCACATCATGTAACTTTCGGTCTGAAAACAAGGCCCACTCTGACCCTGAAGCCCATAACTGAGTTAATACAGCATCAACTTTAAGCTATAAACCAGCTCTATGGTAAGATCTGTTTACACTGAAAGGGGAATTCTTTTCTGCATAACGCAATCATCACACTTTAATCATTTCTTAAAACATGATTTGCATTAAGAGAATAAAAACAATGTCACCAAAAGTTGTATGTAAACCTTTATAGCAGCATGAAAACACTTAATTTTGGTTCATAACTTGAAAGATCACGTCTTCTTTAAGAGGTATTACCTTAAATTTTTCAAAATTTCTGCAAAGTTTAGTGGTTGAGATGTAAAGTCCTTTAGAGTGGTTTAGTGATAAATTGTGTGTCATTTTTGTGATGTCACAAAAAACAACATATTTACATATATCCACATATTCAGCTTAAAGTAGTTTAGCTCCACCCCTTCACATTAAAGTTATATAAGGAGTGTTTCAGTTTGAAGGGGTTTATGAAGCGAGGTGCAAAATATGGCAGCCAGTCAGAACAGAGCTAACTTACATATATCAGTCTTAAAGGCACAGTACCAAAAACAGCATTTTTGGTACATAAAACCACATAAATAGCATAAAAAAACCTGAGGGAGAAAAAATAATAAAAAATAATATACAAAAAAAGTATAACAGAGGCCCTTTTAGTCTGTTCCCTGTAGAGGATGTGACCTTATTTTTACTTAGAAGATCAAAATCAACAACACATGTAATTTGACCAGGACTGTCCAAACTTTTCTCAGGAATCTTGCGACATATTCATAACCAGTCATGTAATAACTTTCTGTGTGGGAGCTTTCAGTGTGCATTAGATGTTTTAGATGTCTGGTTCCAATCACCACCACTGTGAACAATTCTGACTCTGCAAGTTTCTCTACAATGAAGTATTTCATGTCTACTGATGTTGTTTACATCTTAACCACTTCATTACAACCACATTTTGAAAAAGATTGGTGGAATTCCCCTTTAAGGTGAAGAGTTCAACAAAAAAAAAAAATTTATTGGAAAAGAATCCAGTTTATGATATTTAGAATGCCTTTCCATCTACTATATATTTCCTAGATGTGTATTTATTTTATAAGGTTTTACAGCATCTCAAAGCATAAATCGCTCCAGTAAACCCACCGTTGGGTTTTACAGCGCGCATGGGAGCGCGTACGTGTGTTTGTGTTGGCACGCGTTCTTTTGCGCGAGTGATAAGGAAAGACAGGCTGTGTATGCGATTGCAAATGTGTGTTTTCTAGAAATATACACAGAGGAATTTGTTTCAAAAATGCTGTTTTTATTGCAGTCAACGCTCCATTGTTTTTGACCACAAATCCCTGCACCTAACCTCAACGGGCTTAACCAGTGGGTCCGCTGTGATTTCCTGTCCCGGTGACTGACCGTGATTATAATGGGTTTCGATGGATCAGTAGTTAAGCCAGCACCCTCAAATATACAATTCTATGAACCTGCAATCATGCATAGACAGAATGCACATGCAAAACAACGTGGCTCAGCTCCACTGCTGTATCTTGTGTGCATGACTATAGACCACCATTATGTAGGACAGATGCAAATATAATAATGCATAATGCATGCTTATGATAATGTTCACCAACAGCATGCGTTAGGCCAAAAGGGAATGTGGTTGCCTCTAGAAATGCAACTAACTGATTGTGAATAGACCTCTAAGGTCGTGCGTCATTTTGTGTCGACAAGGACTCCAAGTCTAAGGCACTGAATGGCGTCTTCGAAAATTGCCTCATTGCCCTCTGTAGTACAGAAAAATATTCCAAAGTCTATACATTTTGTTCTAGGAACAATTTTACCTGGAATGTCATGGTTTAAGTCACTGAAATATGAATATTTTTATGTAAATGCTTCAAGCTAGCCAACTGTGCACATCCGTACAGTGTAAATATATATATTTTTTGCTTTTTTATTTATAATTGTTCATGTTGTTATGTTGTTATTTATTGTAGAGTGAAGGATAAGGGAACAAGTTTACATTTTATATCTTACATTTTTTATCTTCATTATTACATATATATTGTCTATATAGTAACAAGTAAAAAAAGTGTAACCTTGTTAAGTAATTAATACTCTTGCTCTCCATTTGCTGCTGTAGCACTGTGAATTTCCTCTTTGTGGGACTAATAAAGGAATATCTCATCTGATCTTTAATGTCACTAAGTTATATAAAAGTAGGCCTACTACTATAACTATACACTATTACACTGTAAAAAAAGTTGTTTAGTTAAATTCAATCCACAGTACAATTTACCAGCAATTTACATGCTTTTCACAGAATTGGCTGATTAGCTATCTTGCTTCACTGTAGAGCTCAAATAAACAAACATTACTGGCAACTGCTGTCTAAAGATGTTATTAAAATGTCAAATTACTGACCACTGCCTTCTAAAAGTTTTATACCACCAGTCAGAACTTTTGCCAAGAATCTATCATCAGTCTGATGTTGACTAAAAGTGTTTTTCTCCGAAACAAAAATGACTTTGTTAAACATTTTATGGAGTAACCTAATGAACTTCATTCATGTTTACCGCTGGTTAAATGGTTAACCTTGCAAAATCCCAGGCTTATGACATACTAAGGCTTATTATTCTGTAGCTACCTGGACTTCTATGCAAACTGGCTGAGCTACTCTTATGTTATAGACATGTAATAAGACAGATTTTTTGGGACCACTGTTTAAACCAGTTTAAAAATGTCCATTTTTGGACACTATGAGGAATAGGAATCAAATGCCTGTGGGAAGAAAAAGTTAATAGAGTAGAGACTGGGGACCTCGGGCAACCTGTGCGTACGATCGGTTAGAAAAAACTGTCGTGTGGATTTTCACTTCAATGTGTTATAATTCATTTGCATAAAGTTGAGAAAATCTCAGCTTAATTTGTCACTTGTCACCCTGTTATCATGTCACTTGTTGCTAAATCGCAGCTTAATGTCAGCTACTCCCACAGGACATGCCTGGTCACTTGTAGAGAAGTCATCTGGCCTATGGTTCAACACTTTATTCAAATTACATACCTTCTCATAATACTGCAGCTCATAGTCCAGAATGACCCCGTTGGGCTGGTCTGGCTGGGACCAAGACAGAGTGATGCTGTCCACTGTACGGCTGACCTGGTGCATTATAGACACTGCAGAGGGAGCTGAAACATAAACAAGGAGAGATAGAATTAGAAAAAATATAGTTACAATGTAAAAGATTCCCTTTATCTGCTTTGGCAATATGGGACTTATCAAGCTATCCTGAACTGAACTGAACTGAGTGTTATGGTTAAGACTAGAATTAGGACCAGGATCTCCATAGAAAAGCACTGCCAATACAATGGGAAGATTAAAAGCGGCTGCACATGAGGTCTAAGGTCACAAAGCCCAAAGCCAAGCCTCGGTTAGAGCAGTACAAAGCCCCCAGCATTGGGCTGTAGACACTGCAGAGGTGGAACTGCATTCTCTAGAGCGATTGAGCACCATCCAATACCTTTAGGGTGAGTCGGAGTAACAGTTATGACCCAGAACTGAACATCAGTACCTGACCTCACTAATGCTGTTTGGGGCTGAATGCAATCAACTCTTTAGCAATGTTTCAACAGAGGCTGTTTCAGTAGAGGGTGTTGCTGCAGCAAAGTGGGGACAAAGTTCCTATTAAGACCCTTAATTTCAGAAGAAACGTTGGATGAGCAGGTGTCAACCTTTGAACATACAGTGTAATTTCACAATGTAAGCTAATTAACCCACAAGTTAGTGCTTATTATAGGAGCACATAGAAAACAATGCAAAATAACGGTGTTATTATTCATTAAGAATGAGAAATAAAAGGCTGAACCCGCTGACAGACCCATTAACGTTAAAGGGATAAAGACAAGATAAGCATCTACGAAGCAACCAGACCGGGCCATCAAAATAAATGGTCACCAAAACAACGAACAGGATGAATGTTCACGATCCAATTACAGACGTGCTACACAAACAGTTTGAAAGCTACCCATAGCTACAAGTACACAATGGAAAAACAGGAGTGACACAGGGCATCTAGCAGTAGCACTACAGAGTGATGGAAACGACTTCATGACTGGGCCAGTAAACAGAACGAAGGGAATTTCCAGCCATGGCTCTGAGGCTCTGTGACACTGTCCTTAGGCTTTAACCTCACCACGCAAACCGTCGAGCCAGAAGCGGCCAGAAATGGCTTCCCTCACCGCATCCTCCGCCACAGGAAGTCAGACTAATTACGAAAACCAAAACCCGTCTTGTAAGTTACATAAAGGAAAAGAAACAGGAGCCGCTTCTTCGCGAAAAAATACCACAAGTATGCTGTACACAACTGCTGCCTTTGTTTGTAAAGGGATTTAATTTGGTGTTTGGGTGTACTAAGTAATGCATATTTTTGCATGTAGATGACGGCTTAATGCACGCAGAGAGGTTCTGGAGAGGACACAATGCACAGTTTTTTGAAAGTGCACAGTTTTAAACATTAGAGTTATTACAGTTATTTTGTTCTCTCTCTCTCTCTCTCTCTCTCTCTCTATATATATATATATATATATATATATATATATAGGTAAGTTAGCACATCCTCCACAGGGAATAAATTTTATTTCATAAATTTTTCTTAAGATTTTAGTGCACACTACTTGTTTGCTGAATTTAACATACTGAAAATAAATACAACATATAAATACAAATGTACCAAATATTTTATACAGACCACATTTTATGTTAAACAGGTTAAACAGTAATTGTGGATTAAAATCTGTAGAGGATATGTTGACTTATTTTCACTTAAATAAATAAATAAATAAATAAATAAATAAATAAATAAATAAATAAATAAATAAATAAAATCAACAAAACATGGTCGTTTGACCAGGGGTGCTGTATATATTGGTAACGCTTTCTTTTACAGTCCCCTAAGTTCTAGGTATTAACCAGGTAAGTGTGGGGTACAAACTCCAAAGTATTAGGTAATTATTTTAGGTGACAAGATGGTAAGCAGCAGAATAGTCTAAATTAATTATACTGAAATGTCTCACAAGTTCTAGGTATAAAGGTATAAATTCTAAAGTACTGGGTAATTATTTTAAGTAATAAGATGGTAAGTACCAGGATAGTCTACAAGAATTACTATGGAATGTGTCACAGGTTCTAGGTATTACCCAGGTAAGTGTGAGGTAGAAACTCCAAAGTACTAGGCAATTATTTTTGGTAATAAGATGGTAATTACCAGGATAGTCTAAATAAATTATTATGAAATTATGTGAAAAGAACTAAACAGTAAGGTGTAGGAATTAAGATATTCTTGTACTATATTGTACACTGTAATGTACAGGAATTATTGTGTCAAAATACGGAGTTGTCAAAAGGTTTTATTAAACAGGTATTACTATTGTGACAAATCCTGCTTTCTCTTACAGTCTGTTTACAGTTGCATAACAAGTGGCAATTTTTCTGTGGTGAGAACCCAGTAAAACCATAGAAAGAGTCCCTGCTTTCTTTTACAGTTCAGATTCAGTTTAGTATCTAGGTAATAAACAGATACACACTATTTAAGACTCTACAGATTCGAGTGAGCTGAGCTCCGACTTACATTCTGTTTATTCTTTTGAAGTTACAGGTAAATACATTATAACACACATATACATTCCCTCTAATATTGACAATCTAGTACCCATGTGTCAAACACAAGGCACACAGGCCTGATCTAGAACCTGTGAGACGTTTCATAGTAATTCATTTAGACTAACCTGCTACTTACCATCTTGTCACCTAAAATAATTACCAAGTACTTTGGAGTTTGTACCCCACACTTACCTGGTTAATACCTAGAACTTAGGGGACTGTAAAAGAGAGTGTTACCTGTATATTATACAACAAACATATTCCTGTGTGAAAGTCAGAGACCACCCTATATTTATTTCATTTCCAGGCAAAATGGTCAAGTTATTCATGGTTCAATGTCATTAATAAAGCAGAAGACATAAAGAAACACAGGAGCTTCACAACTAAATATAATATTTTGCGTGTCTGTTTTTGCTTTTACTACAGCTTCCATTACTTCAGAAGACTTGCTTTCATTTTCTCAAACAAATCTGCAGGTATTTTTTCAAACTTCCAAAGTTCAGTCTTAGGAGTTGCTTGCATTTTCTGCTTCTCGCGATCAATGCAGTCTCAAAATGTGATATATGAGGACTCAGCAGTCCATAAAACATTTATTTTCCCCATCCATTTTCTTTCTCAGTGAGGTTCTTCTTGACAGCTACACATCCTTTCAGACCCACAGCGCTGAGTCGTCTTCTCACAGTGGAAGGATGGACAGAAACACCTGTGGATGTTTTCAGATCTGAAGCAGCTTGATTTTCTCCTCTCTCTCAGAGATGAAAGCTTTAAGTGCTGTTTATCTGAAGGGGGCAGTTTTAGCATCTACCAGGGCTTCCACAGTTGTAAACAGTCCCACATTTTTTCTTTTGGCAAAAAACTTTTGCTTACAAATAAGTAACAATGCAAGAAGCACCATATACACCACATATACACCACAGGGGGTCATGGACCAAAGCTGGAAAGCTAAAAACAGTTCCTCTTCTCTCTCCTGCTTGTTCAGTCACTATAAGAAAGGCTTTTGTGCTGAGTTAAATGATCGGGGTGTTGCTCACAGCCATTGAACATGGCCCAGCAGGTCAGACAGAAGTGTCCGGGCTACAGCGGGGTGCAGTAAGAGCTGTGTGGGGTTTGGAGGGGCCAGGATTTATGGCCCCCGGCCCCGTGCTGCAGACACACAGCCTTCTCCAGGGCCCATAAAGAAACCGGCACGTGCACTGCCATGGAAAATCCACTGACTGGAAAAGCCTGTCACTGCTATAAGTCAAAGCTAAGTCCAGGGGCGAGGAAAGTGCTTAACACTTTAAACTCTAGGCTTATTATTCAAGTATTAATGCTAAGGCTTATTACTTGGCTTATAACCTGGCTGGAAATCCAGATGTTGATTATCTTACTAGATAATAGCTTAAAAGTAATTAAAAACGAGGGCTGTCAAATGAGAAACATAATTATTTGCAGTTATTTAATTGTGTTTGTCTTAATCGCTCAAATTGACCCCAAAGTACATTTTTCCCATTTAAAAAGCAGCACGATTTGTTGAGTGGACAGAATAAGCTTCATCAGAATGTATTTATTACTCTCAGTAATTCAGCATCTTTGTTTTCATGTGTGGACAGAGGGGTTTACAACCTCAACATGAAAATAAATGAAAAAACAAAGTGAACGCATTTTCATTGTCGTCCAGTGAGAGCAACAGCGGCTGCATGTTTCAACTTCTCCGCGATGTTGTTACCGGGTATGCGTACTCGAGTACTCAGCTAACCAAGCGAAATGCCAGTATTTCAACATTGAAACATTAAAACATTCAGTGAAATGCCAATTTTATGTTTTAGCATGACTGTAAAATATGATAATTTTGCAAATAAGTATATTACACTTTGCTATGATGAGAAAACACAAGTGTTTGAACGTAAACAAGCTGTAAAGCACTCATGGTTAAGGATGCACTGTGTAGGACATGACTGAGAAATCAGAGATAGCACAGCTGCCTCCGGTGCGACTTTATCCGCCAACTAGGCCAACTGCTCTAGCTGGAGTTAGCTCCGTCCAGAAACAGTGAAAATAATCACTCAATAACAGTGAAATTTCTCTGACAAGCTGTTGGGACATCATCCAGTGAGGAGAGGGTTTGACGTGAAATGGTCCATCCTATCGAAACGTACCAACTCAAAACAGTGGTGGTGATAGGAACCAGACGTCTGAAGAGTTTAATGGCTCTAAAAGTTCCTGCACAGAGAAATGTTGTACAAAATGATGTGAAAGTGGTTCATACCCACAGATACGCATGTACACATTTTCACAGATAGAACATTATTTGTGTTTTTTTCTTGTGCATGTATATTTAGAACTACTCCTCACCATGCATAGGCAGTAACCCTAGTGGTAGAAAAGTGTAATTGCTGGAAAACCGATTATGAGATGCACAAACTCCTATTAATTACCAGCTACTTCAGTATAACTGACAGAATGATTGGTGACTTTTGAGCTAGAACACCGTAAACATATTTCATCTGTCAACATACAACTTTGACATATATGAATGTATCAGAGAGAAGCAAAATAAACTTAATAAAGTAAAACAATACTTCAGATGAACAAA
This sequence comes from Colossoma macropomum, assembly GCF_904425465.1. Taxonomy (NCBI): domain Eukaryota; kingdom Metazoa; phylum Chordata; class Actinopteri; order Characiformes; family Serrasalmidae; genus Colossoma; species Colossoma macropomum. The sequence continues at coordinate 901,275 of NW_023494810.1, read as the reverse complement.
AGCAATTTCTTTCATCAGTCCAAATCTCAAAAACACTTCTAGCCTTCTCCAGGAGTAAACAGGAGCACTGTAGCACAGACGATACCTCACTTTGGCTCACAGTAAAGGTAAAACTATACAAAAGGAACATCAAACTGATTTTAACGATGCAGACAATGGCTGCATTTTGTATATCAGAACAGCAAATCATTATAAATACTTGTGGAAATAAATATAAAATGTAAAAGATCCCAATTCTTACACACAGAAATAGAACTTCTATGCATGATTTGATAAATATGTTCCCTGGTTCCCATCACAACCACTGTAAAGAAATACGAGTGGGCAGTTTCTCTACGATGCACCATTTCACATTAAAACAATCTGAATGATTTTGTTTACATCTCAACAACTGAATTATGCAGAAATGTGGAAAAACCAATGGGATTAAAGGTTGAAACAGCTCTAGATGTACACTGAGTGGCCTCTCCAGGGTACGCTGAATGAGATGTGGCTTTTAACGCCTCCGAGTATCACTACACAAGTGAAACGTCCCATTCAGCTCCATGACCTATACTGACCTATACTAACTTTTCCACAATTTACTTTAATATGTGAGCATGTTTTCTTTGTCTGGTTGCAATAACTTAACATATTAAGGACTAACCATTTCGATTTTGAGCATGTAATATCACACATGTAAATATTTGTGGTAATAATGAGATTAAATAATAATAATAATAATAATAATAATAATAATAATAATACGTTGTTGTTACTTTTTCCAGGGCTGTTTATATGAAAAAGAGTGTATGGAAGCTACAGATACTAAGCTGTACAAGCTTTTTCCAATATGTTAATAAAAATAAACTGTATTCTATTATTAGCAATTAAGCTTTTTCCCTGTAGTGGAAGTATTGAAAGTCTACTAAATGTAATATGGGGTATTCAAACTTTAGATCACTGGATCAAGGTGTATGTTGTGTAGTTATGAGAGTGACATGCAGACCCTTAGAGTTGAAGGGGTTACTATGGTAAATTACCGCAAACTGACAAAAAAATGCTAATTTGTATTAAAACATTTCAAAGAGGTGGGTGTCACCAAACTTTCAGCCTATAGTGATCTTCCAACCACATGCGCTTATCCTGAAATCTGATCTGTGGAGATAAACGAGCGAGGACCTCCGGTAATAAAAATGTGCCAGGGAATAATGAATGGCTGCCCTGAACTCCATTTCCCACAGTGCCACAGAGGTCTTGTGGATGCCCTGCTGGTATGCATGGCTGACCCGGCACTGTGTGCTCAGAGAAAGCCATCTCCTCTGGCTTTAATTGCATTGCCAAGTTTGTTTGCTGTCATAAGACGGAGCCTAATAAGGCCAAAGAGTGCGGCTTCCATGCCAGGGAGCTACCACAGCTATCCCATTACGCATGAATATATATTTAAAGGCTGACACATGCTGGCTTTGTGGCGCTGCATTTACAACGGGACCGGCCTCGCCTTGTTTGCCTTGTGCTGCTGTCGCTAGTAATCCAATCCAGGGCTAATGCAAACAAAGCCAGGACATGTGCTCCTGCACACAGTGATGGACACATGCCAGTGCGAGAGAGCCGATCACTGCGGTTTTAAAGCCTGTTTTTTTCCCTGACAGCACACTGACACACCACTAGACAAAGGTTTGTCATCACCAGAAAAGCCCCAGCTGTAAAGGGTGGGCTATTTAATAATATATATTGTCATTATGATTATAAACTGCATCATGATAAGCTCTTCTGAGCATATTGTGGATATTCTCAGCACTTAAAAGACCCATGTCCTTCATTTTTTTTATATATTTTATTTTTTGTCCTTGACATTTCTTATCACCTGTATCAATTTCTGTGATTTTATGTACTAAAAAACCATCATAATTCATGTTTACATAACCATTTTCCAACCTTTAATTCATCCCTTACAATAAAACAGGCTATTTTTGCTACTTTTCCTTGAGGATTGTTGCATAAATAACCTCTGTTCTGATTGGCTGCTCAGCATTGTGTCTCAGTCAAAAAGGCCAAAAAAAAAATCCTTTTAACTTCAGCATGACTGGGTGGGGCTAAACTGCCGGCTCCTTGTGTGTAGTATTGTGATATATTTATGCCATATCGCCCACCCCTACCAAAGCTGGAGGGCATTAGGGCTTAAACGAACGCACAGCACCACCGTTTTGAGAAGAGAGTGTCAAATTAAGGCAATTATGTCCATTATGTTTCTTTTCCCACTTAGCGCACCCAAAGGTAGTCCGCCACAGCAGAGCAGAAGACAGCAAGGAGTGAGACTGATTATCACAGCTCATAAAATATTCTAGTCATGCGCGATTCCAGCTTTTCCACACAATTGCTCTCCATGGTACAGCTGATGAGGACTATTTATCTCCGACCCTAGGTGTTTAAGTTTTTTCCTGGCAGGGAAAGTGTTCAGACGCGCTGGAACGACGCCCATGAAGGTCCGGAATGTGAAAGCTTCCCAATCGAATCCATCAAGAACAGACAGCGTTAGCACAGCTTCGCTAAAGTGCACGACCATATGAGGGACGACGCCACGAGTGGTTTGGGAGACCAGCAAATTAATGATGAAGTGTTAGATATATACAAATCCAAATGTGACGGGGGTGTATATATATATAGAGTACGCGAGACAAAAAGCAAGCTCAGGACAGACGATTGCCAGATACCAAGAGACAGGAGGGGGAATGGAAATACAGTGGAGGGGAAATGGATTGGATGGTCTCAAATCAAGTACATTCGCAGTGTACCAGGCTCATTTAGGACACGCATTGTGTTCACCCTGGAAAACGCAACAGGATGCTGTGTTCATACCGTAATGATGAACGAAAAATGAAGCATGGAAAAAACTCCATGTGTGTCAGCTGGTATATATAGTGGAAGGGAAGGAGCCATCAGAGGAAGCTGAAATTAGGCCAATTAGGAGCACATCAACATTCCTCAATTTAATAATGGTGACTGCGCATAGGGTTTTCAAGAGTTATGTATGTCATCAGCCAAGACATGTTTGGAGTCCAAAGTACTTTTCTTTTGCACTGTGTACTGTACTTCATATAGTGTAAGAATGTACAGTACTGTGTAAAAGTCAGTGATCACCCTTCATTTATTTAATTTCCAGTCAAGTCAAGCTCCACTCTTGCTTTATATCTTAAAAAATTCACAGGTATTTCTGTCCATCCCTTCACTGTGAGGAGAGAACCCAATGCTTTGGATCTAAAAGGATGTGTAACTCTCTCTAGGATGAAGCAATCTGAACAAAACAACGTGCAATGAGCTCCTCAGTATATGGAGCTTCGAACAAGCCGAGATGCCCCTGAGTCGGAGCGATGAGGTAGGCGCCGGACAGCTATCGCGATGTTTAACCTCTGTTCGAAACTTTCTGGCAGAAAACGGAGATCACTTTCAGCATCGCATGTAATGCAATCGATTACACAGACGTCAAGGTATGTAGCACATTTTTTGGTTCAGATTGCTTCATCCTAACGGGAGTTACAACAGAATATTTGGAGCCTCTTTTGAGTGAATCTCCCTGTACAAACAACTTCTAAGACTGAACTTTGGAGGTGTGGAGAGTATCCCTGCAGATTTCTTCGAAAAACTGAAAGCAAGAGTCCTGAAAAGAATGGAAGCTGTAATGAAGGTAACACGTGGACACACCAAATATTGTGAGAGTTGATATTGTTTTTAGTTGTTGAGGCTTCTGTGTAATTTTCAATATAATGTTTCTACTTTTTTCCTGATGCTGAAAACTGAATAACATCTCCTTAATGGCTGTTTTGAATGGAAATGAAATAAATAAATGGATAGTCTCTGACTTTTGCACAGTAATGTAGTGCATAGTGTCTAAATACTGTGTATAGTATCCTATACTGAGACACAGTGTTGGTTCCTTGCTGTTTGAACTTGCTGTTTGGGCTTGAATAGATCTCCCCTCCTGCATCTGATATGATAGACACTTGGGCTTTGAGCTCAATTCTAGCATAAAGACTTGGCAAAGGCCTGACTTCAGAAAATAAACGACTCTCCTTCGTGCCATACGCCAGCAGAGCTTTTCATAGCTATGTACAAACATTCAGGAGCAAATTCCACGATTGATGAAAAATATACAGTCTATAATGTTACTTCTATCCCTTTAAGCCTATTGGGATTTAATGGGGCATGCTCTTGTAAGCATAAAGAAGCTATTTCCCGGACTCTGATCCAACTAAAGTGGGTAAATAAATATCTCCGTGCAGTTATTATCCTGACCAGTTATGCTACTCCATTAATCTGACCAGTTATGCTCTACTCAAATCCCTCAACTTCTGCATTCCCCCAGCGCTGGCCATTGGATTTGTTCCCAAAACTTAAAATTAAAAACGAAAAGTTGCTTAATTAGGTGAGCACCAAATGTGAGTTCTATGAGGGTCACCTTGTATGACCGTCACAGTGGTCTCAGTCCACATGGGTATTTTATCATAGATGGGGGAAAAAAGTAAAAAAAGTAAAGAAAAAAGGCCACAGCTGGTATAATATACGCTTTCATAGCCTGTTAAAGACATCTCGGCTTCAAACGAATTCCACCCTATTTGCCCCATGATGAGCGCACTTTGGAAGTCAACAGATCCAAAAAGAACAACTTTCTGCTAATGCCATACATTTATGGAGTGCCATTGCTGGACAAAGTAGGTACAATGAGGAGAGAAAACGGCAAAGAATGCAGAATTGAGAGCCATAGCCCAATCTTCAAATAAGAGGCCTCGACTGTGGGGCTTCTCCTCAGAATCTCATTGGTTCTTGGATGTGGCTCCATATAAAAGGCCGTGTGTGCATGTGGATCTCATTTGCAGCCGGGCTGTGGTATGAGGAGTGATGTGGAGATTTCGGAGAGACTGCTGGAGGTAGCTCGATCAGGTCAGCACCCATAAAACCCCCTGTCCACTTCCACTGTAAAACTTTTCCTGCCCCAAGGCAGGTTTTTCCCTAGAATACCAAAGCAGCAGCCACTTCTCCAGCCATGGTGAGACGAGATGTCGGGTGTTTATGTTCATTATTCCTAACTTTTTAGCTCACTGAAACAAGTGGAGAAATTATGTGAAAGGTACAGATTCTACATTTTCAATGTTTGTCATGTTTGTGCCTGTAGGTAGATACATACATACATACATCATCTAAACCGCTTATCCTACTGGGTCGCGGTGGGGTGCTGGAGCCTATCCCAGCTGTCATTGGGCGGAAGGCAGGATACACCCTGGACAGGTCGCCAGTCCATCGCAGGGCAGACAGACAGACATACACATTGACACACACACACTCACACCTAGGGGCAATTTTAGTATGTCCAATCAGCCTGACTGCATGTCTTTGGACTGTGGGAGGAAACCGGAGTACCCGGAGGAAACCCACGCAGACACGGGGAGAACAGGCAAACTCCACACAGAAATGACCCTGGTCGCCCGGCTGGGAATCGAACCCAGGCCCTGTAGGTAGATGAAATGGTTTATTATGACTTGAATTTAATGAGAAGTTACAGTTGTGAGTGCAGAGTTTGTAAGGAGAAAACATCCCTTACATTTTTGCCATGTTTTTTTTTTTTGTTTTTGACCCCCGACTTGAATCTGTTGATACAGGATGTAAATCGAATATAATTTCAAAGGACTGCACAATTAACAAAGTTAAGTACAAGGTAATTATGCCTATTTGAATAATATAACAGATTGATAACAATATCCATAAGAGTTAAAGAGTAAAAGAGGTTCTATCTTTTTCATTTGGTTTGGTTGGTTTCACACTACAAGACTGTTTATTGGTCAGAAATTTTACAGGGATATTGGATCTCTGTTACTGCCACCATTTGAGCCAAAAAACTCCAACTTTCCATGAAAATAGAGAGACTTTCATGTTTGTGTATCACAGTCAAAACACTAACAATAAACCTTAGTTAATATCTGCTTCTTTATGTTTGTTTTGTCAATCTGAAAGTTCTAATCAGGTCACTGATGCAATATGTTCTGTGGTCCACATGAGAACGTCAAATTTATTGACTGCCTGCTGTTATTAGCAGCAGCTTGTGCTGCAAGAGTGATATGAATGATATGAAGGCAGATTATGCAGATGTAGCACACTAACGTGCTGCAAGAAGAAGCAGAAAAACATGCTTAGATGGTGAATTACCTCATTTGATGCTGACCATTGCAAAAATGCGTTTCCCTCGAGCAGCAAACTGAACCAGGGTTCACTTGGAAGCGAACCAAAACCATTGATTTTTGCCAGACCATGGTTCATTTGGTTAGTGTATTAACTAAATACAGGTGGATGTTCACACCTGTTCAAACAAAACAAACTACAGAAAGAGCTTGATAGGTCTGCACCAAACGAGGGAATCATTATCAGTGTAGGCGTCTCTCTTCTTCTAGAAGCACATCAGCGCAGTGTGTCAGCATAATGTCAATGTTCTTACATTTGACTTTTTACAGATGCTCATATCATTCTTGATGCATGAGCTGCTGCTACTTCAAATGAGCAATAAAATAACAGGGAAGCATTTGATTTTGTCACATGGACTGTATTTTGATGAGGTTGAATCAGGCATTGGTGAACTTTAAGCATCCTAATGGGTGAGATTACACATTTTAACAAGAATGTTTTTGAAGGACAGACCTGGAGCAACTGAGCATCAGTATTGCTGCCACATTCCTGAGCACTCAAAAAACACCCATCTGCATAATGGCAGTGTGAAACCACATGAAAATGATATAATGTCACAAAAACCAGACTCTGGTATGGATTTTACAAATTAATTAGGTGTAAAAGTCTAAGTTTTGGCCCTGTCGTAAGGAGATTTGATCCTCAGCGATGCCAAATTTATTCGTGGCTGGCAATCCAAGATCTCTTTTTCACAGTAGAGCCAGAGAGGTTCTCAGGGCTGTACTGTGTCGTTCCGTGCCGGTGTGGATTCACGAGACCACTTACAGTTTCTTTTTCCATCTGCTGTGCTGCCAAATCAGAACCAGGAGATACTGAGGAAAACTATGCAGAAGAGTGGCCCAGCAACAGCTGACAGGCTCTAAATGCTATAGAAGACTGTTATTTCAACACCAGTCACCCGAGTTTGTGTTCTTACAGTCTTTATCCTCTAAATAAGTGTCACATGCATGTGCTAGCCTTCACCCTCCCAGTTAGCAGGTACCATTGTGTGAAGGCGAGATGTAGCTAGCATGTAGAAATTAGCCACAATTGGATACGTGTTGAATGACAGTTTTCATTTTTGTACGTCTTTCTCTGCCAGTAACAGAATTCTTACAAACAAAAGTTCAACAATACCCAAAATAAATTCCCATCATTGGTTACCCACTGCAAATTCCATCCATATGGGCTTTCTTTGAGGGATGCGTATTCGTTTGGACTTTCCAGAAACCCTCCTATAGCCTAATCCCGCTCTGCTTTTCTCACCTCATTTGGCTTGTTAGTTAAAAAGCTGCACTGGAGCGCCGTTATTATCTTCTACTGTGCGCTGGGACCCTTTCGAGGCCTTATAAAGCCTTTAGGCGCCTGAAGTTCGACGTTGCATGGTTAACATTACCTCATTTCCCTCTCAGTTGATGGGATCAACAAGGGTTAAACCCGACTCATCCCTCACACTGTGGAGAAGCTTAATGAACAGACGACTCCCTCTTTTTCTGACTTTCTAAAACGCACATGTGCTCTACCGGAACACTCTGTACGACCCAAACCCTTTGTAGCTATCTGTGAATGAAGCCAAAAATAAAAAAAAAAAACATTTGAAAGCAAAAAAAAAGGTCAATTCTTTTCTTCTATCCACCTCTGAGTGTAATTGGCTAGCAGTAATCCACAGATTTCCTTCATTTCCTTCTCTCAGTGATACCACACAGAGGGTTCGGGATTAGACACAAACTCCCTGTAAGCGTCTGCAAACTTCTTAAGCCTCCGAAGTGCCTATTTTTGAATTAGCTTATGGTGTGTATATGAGTCCATTAATACGTCCAATCTTTTCCAGTGCAGATGGTTTAAAGCTTGATGAACTGAAATCGCGCTGCGCTGTTTTACGGCACTGGAAACTCTGCGGAGACATAAAACCCACAATCCACTGCAGATGGTGGAGAGGGATGCCTGCCAGACGGAGTTTGTTTTTTCTTTTTTTTTTCCCTGCATGCTGAGACTACATGCAAATGCAGGCTTGGTTTAGATGGGAGTCCATCTGAAATGCAGCACTGAGGCTGTACAGGACGGCTGAATGGTTAGAAAAGGTCACAGCTGCCTGGACACACTGGGAAAAATGTGTTTTTTTGAGAAAGAAAGGAAACATTTGGTTTAAAACCTCTTACCACTGACATTAGTAACTGCCATTACCATTGCCTGAACTCATGTTAATGACGCCACACACTTTAATTTAATCAAACAGAATAATGCTGAGTCAGCACAGACATTGGTACGTCAACATAAAATATGTTAACGTGACACATTTTTAGTCAACTTCCTTGATTCATTTCTTCTGCGTGAGGAATTTTAGAGTTATTGTTGTTTTGCTACACTGTAAATGTAATTATATGGGTCTATATTTAATTACATAGCTAACCAGATAATCATGGTGCTCCAGGATGGCTTTATCCAGCATAAAGGCCTGCTCGAGACCTCCACAAGCCAGATCAGAACAGAGTGGGATTAGGATGTAGGATGGCTTTTGGAGAGTCCAAGAGAATACTTGTCCCTGAAAGAAGGAGAAACAGTCCATATGGAGGGAATTTGCACTGAGCACCAATGAGGAGAAATTACTTACGTTCTTATACTCTCAAAAAATTTTGTTAGTGAGCTAAGCACCCTATTACCATAGATACAGGATAGAGCCATAGATATTGACAAAAAATATGATGTTAGATTACGTTGTTGGAAATTGTAATGACGATATCAGAATCAGAAGTCTGTTGTGACTGTAGCCACTACTCTTTCACACATTTCATACACTGAGATACTGGAAAGTCATTCTGTTTACAAGCATGTAGCTGAGGTTACAGTATTTTTGGAGCTGTGCATGCGTGTGTGCTTTATACCTGGCTGTATAGCAGAGTGGTTAAGTCACTTGGCCTGCACGTAGGACAGCAGGATTCAAGTGCCACTCTGGGAAATCGTCCTAACCCCAAATTCCTAGCAACATAATTACATTTTTCTCGTGCTGTAATTTTATCTTCTCTATTTGAAACCTTAATGATATGTTAAGTCCAGAAATTCATATTGCAATGACAATAAAAATATGATTAATCATGCAGGTATCCGAAACGTGAGGGCAAATAATAAAATAAAACCATATACTTAATCCATAGAAGTTGCACTTAACACTGGCAATTAAAAATACCATGTTATAATTTAATATTACTATTTTTTGCTCATTGCTTACTGAAAATTCCTCTTCCAATAAGTATCTGTTGTCATAAAGGCTGGTTTTGATGTTATTTCATCTTATTAAGTGTTATGACTTGGAATACGTCTTTATAAACATCTACATTTATGACAGTTGTCATGAAAGGCTTATGTAGGTCTCGTGTAGCCTTATTCTCTTCAGTGAACTGTTATCAACTGTTACCAGACTTTCACAAAAAAAATAGCTCGCAAATTTGAAGATTCAGCCTTATTTCCATATGACAATAAATAATAAACCCCAACTTCACTAGTAATCACTGCTGCTCTGCATGTAGCAGTTGAACATAAATGCGCACCAAACAAAAGCCGCCTGCATGTGTGCACATATGTGAGTTTATGCATGCTGTCAGTCTTGGTTATGCAATACCACCTTTGCTGATGATGTAGTAAACATGCTCAGAGAACGCTCTTCACTCCTTCAGCACGCTGTCACATAAAACCACTCATCCAGCTCAGCGGCAGCGGAAATACAGGAAATAGCCGTTCCAAATGTAATCAAAGCCAAGGCATGGATAACGACACAAATATTCCATATGCAGTTTGAAGTGAGCGCAGTAACAGAAAAGGCAATACGCGAGCTGACTGCAGGCCAACTCGGGTCACGCAGAGTCAAATGCCAGAAGCAAAACACATCAGAGCATAAAGAGAGCAAAGATTATAAAATCCTCACGGTGACTCTTGAAAATGCATTTTCGCATTTGTCAAGATTGCAGAAGGTCATGGCCTAAATTAACGAGTAAACTTCCCCTGAGGCGGATAAAGTTCTTGGCCTTTGCTTCTTTTGCACAAACCTCTAAGGACCTGCTGTTGCTTTCATTTAGTCCTATTTATGTGCATTTAAGTCAAATAAACACAAGAAAATGTCACTTTTGGAAGTTTTCAGGAGCTTTTTTTCTGAAGAGTTCTGGAAAATAAGTCAAAGAAGAGGTTTATTTCATCAGCAAACGTCATTATGACAGTCTGAGGAAGTCACATTTAAACTAGCTGTGTTTAAATTCTCCACTCAGACCTAATAGATGTGTGAGATTTAGAGTTGATGGACAGTGTTATTACCCTTGATTAAATGATAGTGTTTTAAATACAGCATCTTAAATCAGAGAAACTGTTCCAGCATGCGTCTGCAAATGTTGACATTTTTACGCAAATGAAGTAAAAATGTCAACTAATTTGCTAGATTGCTGGATCTCCAATGTTACGATCACGCCTGAAAGCAACCGCACGAGTTTATGATTCCACTCTCTTAAAGAATCGCATAATTAAATGCATACTTTATGTGCTGGTCGCTGCGCAGTTCAGTGACTCCAGCAACTTCCTCTGCATACTTATGAAGATCCACTCTCCGGCTAATGCTAATCGCACAGTCGCTACTTTCCTCCAATGACACTCAGAAGCGGCATCAGTATGCGAGTGTGCTCCGTTGGTAAAGCAGGTCTGTGGCTGCTGCCAGTGCTCCAGGTGTCTTTTGCCCCCAACCGGCCACCCTCCTGACCCCGCCTGACACCTTCCATATGTGGCCTGGCTGCCACCTTCTGTCCCTGTCCCACCACAACACCCCAGTGGCCACCTTCCATGCTTAAAATGCAGCACATGAAAGAATACAGTGTCAGTGGCAGCTGAGAAAAAATTATAGACTTATGAAAAAAAAGAGTTCAAAATATCATTCAGGTCTCAGTATTCATAACCAAAGGAGGCACACTTAAAACATTTTCAAGGAACAGTTGGCAAAAAAATCATCATCATTTTCCTTTATCACAAATGTAGTCAATCAGCCAAGACATGGTTGGTGTCTACGTACTGTTATCTAACCTGGTCTAAAGGTGGAATCGTTTAGGATATTAACAATTATTTTGTAATAATTTGTAAAGTATACAGGTCATCTCATAAACTAGACACCAAAGCATAAATCAATGTATGCATAGCAAATGCAGTGGTGAATCATTACTATTAATAGCAAGGTTTGGGCCATGAATGTCAAAAATGAGGAAAAACAGCTCTACAATCATGCTAAATTCTGCTAGCCTCCCTATGGGACTCTAGTATTATGTAGCACTAAGCTAACAGTGATTCACATAAATGTTTTCTGGACATTCAAGATTAAATGCTTGTTATTTACTATAAATAACTATTTGATCAGTAAGATTTAGTCATTACTTCTCGCATTCAAGGTATTCTTGATATTAATTTTATTGTTAGTTTATTTTCAATGCTTTATAGCTTTCTTAATCATTATGGAATCGTTTACAGGCCTGGTCATCATTACAAACGTTTTTTGAAAACATTTTTGTATTCTGAAAAAGTGACTGCAAACTTTTGAATGATAGTAAATAAAAAAACAGACAAACGTACATGGCATAGCTGAAAACAGCAGTAGTGGCCATCTTGAAGCCTGAATTTTGTCTGTACTTTTTGTCCATTTACATAAATAACACTAAATCCTGCAGGGCCAGAAACCACATAGGCAAGTCTACTTGTGAGGGAAGATACAGGGATTGATTTATTCATTACTTGTTAGCTACACAGCTACTTTAGCCTCGTAGCTCCAATGCAAAATCTACGGCTGCAAACTTCGAATACCAAACGTTTTGGCTGATTGACTTGAAAGGGAGAATTGTACAGCTTTAATTTTTCACCAAAATATTCCTTTAAGCCTCTCCCAGCTCCTCATGCAGAGGACATGGTGGAAATCAAACCGCGGCCCAAGCTGAATATGCAAATTGCAGCTCATTTCAACACTGAGGTCACGGCTGTGAAAGACAAGAGCGCTTCAAGCCATCACATCTGTAGGTGAGAGCCACTCAGCTGTGTGCCAGAGCCTGCCACCGGCACAACCGTCCCTGGTGGCCTGAGCAGCAGCTCGCCAAAGCAATTTTGGAGATAATTAAGTCGTAAATCTTCCGCTAGCGCCTGATAGCGGCTGAGCCAGATTAGCGGGCCCACCTCTCGATAATGTAATTCACTCGCACAATGGCTCCTCAGCCTGATAGATAACAAAAACCCAATTCGTTTCCTCCAGGTATTAACCTAGCGCTAGCGCACATGTTAGCGTTCACCTTGGGCTAATGAAATGGCTAAACAAGCAGTGGCAGGAAAACGACGGAGGAACGACAACGTAGTGCTATAAGCTGCAGCGCGGCAGACGTCTGTCTGTGCCATATGGGTTAGCGAGTGTCTGTGTGCCAGACTCGCGCGCAGAAAGCTAATGGCTGCGAGTTAATGCTGGCAGGAGATCATAACAGCCAGGATGGCCAAAACTCTGGGCCCACAGCTATGGCAACGGCCGCCCTGAACCGGTGCATTAGACCAGAAACACATTCGGCTGTAAAAGTGGAGAAACTATGTGCCCTTTGACCACCTAACAACACAGAAAGACCTGTTATTTGGTCAGGCAATTACTTTTTGCACATGCTGCAGACAAACTGCATAGCTAATCTGCCTAATTTGAGTGCAGGAAGAAATGTAGCGTATTGAGGGAGTGAACTAGTAGTAAAGTGCTCAAAATTACTGAGGAATGAAGCAGTTTAGAAAACCTCTTACAACAGCACCAACTGTCAGCCAAGCTTTGGGTTTGAGTAAGTTATAAGCAAGAAAAACTGCATTGCCCTGATGCTGGTGATTCAACTGCACTGCAATCCTAGAAAGAGTTTAACTGAATTGTTTAATAATTAAATAAAATAATGGTCAGTTGGGCGTCACATTAGATACGGCTTCAAATATCGAGCCTTTTATTATAGAGAAATCTTCAGTTTAAAGGGCAGAATGCCCTGCATTAAATGCAGTGTTGGAAGAAAAGACGCAAAAATACTTGAAATGGTTGGCCAGCCTGTAGTTTGGACAGCAGGTATGCAAGCTATTTTATAAAATGGTACATAATTGATTATAATCTATTATAATAACAATTAATAAAGTATGCTCTCTTTTTTTAATGTACAAATCTAAAAAAAAAGCTTTAGGTATTGTTTTTACTGTCGATTCCACTACGATACAAATACATTCATATACAAAAGTCTGGACACCCTGGTCAAATGATATGTGAAAATAAACATCGTCTGCACATTTTAATGCACAATTCCTGTTTATTTGCTGAATTGAACAAACTAGAAAACAAAATTAAACATAAAACATGGCCTGTGCAAAATGTCTGGCATATATTATATGTTTGACTCAATAAAACATAGATTTTACACTGAAATTTGCAGAGTAGTGCCACATTTATGTTTTATTCCCTGTAAATAATGTGTTCACTTATTTAAACTTGGAAAACCAACAAAGAACGCCGTTTGACCAGGGCTGTTCACATTTTTGCATGACAGTAGTTTCTCCAGTTACATTTGATTTTATACTGGATTTTTTTCAATCCATATCCACTCGTGACAAACTGCACTTTCCAAAAGTTTGCAGCTTTGATGAAGGTCTAGTTCATTTCCTCTCTATTCCTCTCCGCAGTTCCAGGGTTGTTTTTCTTAAAAAAAAGGCTTTTCTCTACATTCAGAACCAAAAATTGCAGCTTCCAGAATCCCTGCATTCGGAAAATTATACATGTTCACTTCTAAGCTTATTCTGAGCAATATTACATAATAATAGGAATGTCTTACTGTATCACTAGAATTTCTGCTAGATGTTGCACTGCAAAATCACCTGGAAAACACTGTGAATAGGGTTTTGCTCATTAAACAATATTCAAACCATCTGTTCGGGTAAAATTCTTCCTATAGAGGGCGCTTTCACAACGAAATAGACACTGTGATTGTAACCTTATTTTTTATTCATGCTAATGTATTTATATTTAATTTGATAACATCACATAAAGCAGTAATTATTCTTTTTCACCGATAGAGTCCGGCTTTAATTCTGAATCGTGCTGAAATAACTGAACGGGACTGAACTCTGGCACATCTGAGATTTCGTGATGCAACAAACCATTTGCTAAAGAACCGTAATAAAATGGTGGTGAACCCTGATATTTCTAAGTGCTGAATCATTTTCTAATGAATCATAATCGAACTGAACTCTGAGTCCTCATTCCTCAGTTTCATCCAGAAGAGAGGTCTGTGTTGAAAAATTGAATGAGAGAGAGAGAGAGAGAGAGAGAGAGAGAGAGAGAGAGAGAGTCCTACAGTTTTATTTTCTTCTCTCTGTTGGGATAGATGAGTGCAGTGACCCCCTGAGAGGCTCTTCCCAGTGTGTATCCACTCCAGTGTGTCAGACAAATCACACACTGCCACTGATCCGTCACACACTGCGCTAATAAAACTTTCAGAGACAGTCGGCAGCTCAGATGGACATTTTCTATCCTCCCTGCTGAAAGCTAGTCTCCAGTTTGTGTACATGTGTGTGTGTGTGTGTGTGTGTGTGTGTGTGTGTGTGTGTGTGTGTGTACACTACAGCATAAAAATTTGGGAGCTACACTAACTTTGGGGGAAAAGTCATCTTTTGAAAACATAACACACAGTAATATGTTTATTAAGGTAGAACAAGCCAGTTAGACTAAATGTGTGCAGACAATGATGCTAATGAGTTTATCTCCTGCAGAGCTTTATTGCAGCTCTAATTATCTCCACCTGATTCCCTCATTCAGACGCTCCTGAAGGCTCGATCGACTCAGCCAGGTTACATTAGGAAGGTGTAAAGAATTAAAATCTGCTTAGTGTACGTACGGCACTGTTACTGAAACTGTTACTCTACAGTAAGAGCACAACTCTGAGTCAGCGACTCGGGCTTGAAGACTAAACAAGAGAAACAAAAACACTACCAAAATCAATGAAATCAGGACCACCAAATACAGCAGAATATTCCAGACTTTTTCCAAATTCAAATGCAAATGCTAATTAAATTGTATTTGTAATTGCATTTCCTATACAAGTGTGCATTAAGACACTGAAACTGTACAAAAAATACTGCAAATTTGACTCAGTAAATCACACACAGCAGAGACAGTGGGGAATTTACTCTACCAGAGGCTTTAAAGGCCCCAGTATAACTCAGTGTAGATCAATAGATCAATAAAACTTTATCTGTACATATTATTTAATATTATTTATTTCCTTCATAATGTTTATTTCCTTTTACCAATCCTTTTTTCTGGCTGTAGATGGGGATCAGAGGAACTGTCTGCCCCCGGCTGGAGCTAGCTGCTCTACAGTAATAGCCAGTCACTTTAGCTTGCTTGTTTTACTGAGGCGAGTCACACTGAAGTGAATAGCATGAAGTTCAAGCTAAACTTAATGTAAAGTAAAATAAGGGCAGCTTCTTAACAAACCAGTACAATTCTTAATAAACCTCTCTCTCTCTTTGAGCGCGTCACAAACTTCTTAAAGAACCATGAACCCCAATTTCCCAACATGTTTACAAGCTTTAAACTAGTCCCCTCTAGTCCTGTTAGTGTTTTTCTAAAATGGCGAATACAGCCTTTTACACATCGCCATCAGGTTACTTGTCAATCATTGATGATATCCGATTATGTTGCCCAGGCCTAGTCTACACTGCAACAAATGACAGCCTGGTAAGTAAAACTTTAAATCTAATCAATATTATATCTCATTTTGAGATTCATGGGCAGCACTCTGCTCTGAAAAAAAGTTTCAGAGTGTAGAGACAAACTTTTTGCCTCCCTCTGTCTGTTGAGTTTCTTTGCTGCACTTAAATAAATTTATTTGATTTTCCCTCTAGACACGTTTGCTGTGTCTGAAGTTTACTGATAAATATCTATATTAAAAAAGGAAGTTACAGAACTGTCAGAGACCACCCTTTACTCATTTAACTTCCAGTAAAAATGGCCATTAAGTAACAGTTCTTCATTTTTTAGTGTCAGGAAAAAAAAAAGAATACAGTTCAGTTCTGACTGAAAAAATAAAGTCAGTTTAGTGACTTTTTGCTTCCCTCTCTTTTTGTGTTTCTCTGCTGCATTTTCCTTCTTGACATCCAGCTATTTCTACATAAATGAATATGTCTCAGAATAAGTTATTTAACATCAACAAGCACAGTATATCTAATTCTTATTTTCACAGGGCTCTTGGCTCATGGGGGCCCATAGGCTGCTGTCCACCTTTGCCTAAAGCAGGAGTCACAACCCAAATATTAAGAAGAGACATTTTGTCCTTTCAATAAAAATCAAACCACTGGGGGAGCCACAACATTTTATGTCCATTTTACCATCTTGGCTGTAAATGTGTCTCAGTATGTGCTGATGTACTGATACAGGCTAAAAATATAATATAAACAGAAATGCAGTCTTACTTTGCTCTGCTTTAAGCTTTAGCTCAGCTATAGCTGCTTTTCTCGCATCTCAGGCAGGAAACTTTTCCAAAAGTAGAAGAGTTTCTAGTAAAATGTCTCTAAACCTTCGACTTTTTATGAGGCTGAAGTCGCTTCTCATTCACCAGCTTCTATTGTAAATTTTTCAGTTCCACCTTAAATGGTGCCTGAGGTGCCAGAATGTAACTGCTGCACCATTTATGGTGGAACGGGAAAATTCGAACAAGAAGCTGGCGGATGAGAAACTTCAGCCTCGTGACTTTTTAGTGTTTCAGTTTCTCACTGCAGATTAAACGTATCAGGAAACCAGCTGGAGTGATTATAAACACAAATCAGTCCATTAATCTCCAAATTATCGATGTTCATCTTAAATCTCTCTCTTTGCCGTTTCGTTAGCTACTATCCAGGCGAGACTGTTGTCTGTGTTGCTATGGTGACCAGCAGTCTGCGCTGATCTTCAGGGTTAAAGGGTGAATTAGCAGTTCTACATTAACTCCAGAGTTTAAGACCATTTATTGTTAAACTGTGTTGAACGATCAGCAGAGCTTTATTTTACTGTAAAGGAGGATTATTTTATTTTTACCTACTAATCTGATTCTGCTGTGGAGCCACAGGGCAGTAACAGAGCCGCATGTTGCCGACACCTGGTCTAGTGCAAAGGCCGCCCTGAATACAAACACATGCAAATTAAACTTCATTTGAAATAAATAACAAACTCCAAATGTAGGTATTTTGTGTGCTACATTGTTTATTGAGCTGAAGGGGAATTTTGCTAATGTTCTGTAAAATCTGTCCAACCCTGCAACAGTTCAGCACGGACAGATCAACTGTACAACATTTCACAGGCTTTAAAACACAGCTTGCTTCTTTACTTTTTGTCTGTAAGAGAGGTGTGTGTGTGTGTGTGTGTATGTGTGTATGTGTGTGTGTGTGTGTGTGTGTGTGTGTGTGTGTGTGTGCAGTAAGTGTGATTTTGACTGATTAACCCTGTCTGACCTGCCTGTTCTGAGCTGCAGGGTAAGGGCAGTGAGAGGCCAGCACAGGGAGAAGGTAAAAGCCAGCTTTGTGCGTATGTGTGTCGCCGTCCAGCCAAAACAGAAAAACTCAAAAACACAAACTCTTTCTGTCACTGCTTACAGCTCGCGGCCTTCAGTCCGGCTAAATTGCCTCAATAAAACACTGTGCCTGTCTTCAATAAGGCTTTGTTGGGTCTGCCGGAGTGCCATAATTAAGACAAATCGCTAAACTAATAGCAGTGAAGCATGCTGGTTCTGTTTAGAGCGCAGTGGCTGCTGGGGGTTCACCACAGAGTCCATCCACATTGCTGCTGTGTCTCAATACAAATGCCTACATCAATAGACCCAAACAGCTATTAGTGCCTTAAAGAAATAGTCTGGCGAAAAATCAAATGTACAGAGTTTCCCCGTTACCCCAGACGCAGTCGATCAGCCCGAGACATGTTTGGTGTCTGATGTTTGTTTCTTTAGCGATAGCACTGGAGCTACACGGCTAATGTAGCTAACAAGCAATCTACAGCAATTAACATTGTGCAAACCACATGCCTAAATCAACACGCAGCTGCTTCAAAGTGTGTTGACTTGTTAAGTGAGCTGAAATAGACTTGGGCATATGGTTTCTGACACTGTATGGCATGTTGTTATATATCTTATGTTGTTATATATATGTAAAAGTTATCTATTTTCAGTGTCAGGAGAAGAACAAAGACTTATTAAAGAAAATTACACACAAGCCTCAACAACAAATCACTTTTGTCCACTTTTTCCATTGTTTTCAGGAGACTTCAGACAGATATCCAACGTTCAGTCTTAAGGCCAATTTATAGTCCAGGCGACAAGCTCAACCAAAAATGACGTAAAAGAGACAAAATTTGGGTGTCACAGTCCTTGTTGCACACATCAAAATATTCGAGAGGGTGCAGGCGCTGTCGCTCACTCTGATTGGAAAGAAACTCAAAGTTCTACGTTCTGGATTGTTGCCGTGGTCGTGGTGTGCGGCTGTGTTTACTTTATTGCCGCTCCGCTACTTTCAGAAACAGAACAGGTTGTGAGCTACTCAGAACTAGGATCAATAAACATTTATATGATAATTTGTTTTCATTTTCAAATGTTTTTCCATGACTGAGATACTTTAAAACATAGTCCAAGCAGAAAACGCACCTGCGACAGTGTAATTTCCCCCCGCACTGCACTTTCAGACTAACCAGTATTTTTGGAAAAACCACAACACTGCGTGCTTTGGAGCGAAACACAATGCGTGTGGACAACTAGTAGTATTTATGGTTGACACAGCGACCCTGCAGCTTAAAATCCTGCCGTAAGTGCAGTTCGACTGTAGCAGCTTTTCAGACTATTCTTTACGGTTTCACTGCTGCTTCGGTAGCCGCACCGCCATACAAGTTCTTATAGAAACTACAAATGATGTTCTGTTCTGACGTCGTGTAGCAGGACTGTGAAAGCCTACAGCGCCGTGACGTCTGTCCACCACAGTGGTTTTTTGTCGAGAGACACTTATAGCCTAGACTATAAACTGGCCTTAGAAGTTAGTTGAATTTTCTGGTTCTCACAATCCAAACATACACACACACACACACACACACACACACACACACACACACTTTCTAAGCTGCTTATCCTTCTGGGTCGTGGGGGGAGCTGGAGCCTATCCCAGCAGTCATCAGGCGGAAGGCAGGATACACCCTGGACAGGTCGCCAGTCCATCGCAGGTTCTCACAAGCCAAGAGATCCCAAATATATTTAACAATATTGAGGTCTGGACTCTGGGGTGGTCAGTCCATCGTTCAGCTTCTTTGTTTGATGTGTCCGTCTCCTTTTCTCAGTGAGGTTCTTCTTGGCAGCTACACATCCTTTCAGACCCACAGCGCTGAGTCGTCTTCTCACAGTGGAAGGATGGACAGAAACACCTGTGGATGTTTTCAGATCTGGAGCAGCTTGATTTTCTCCTCTCTCTCAGAGATGAAAGCTTTAAGTGCTGTTTATCTGATGGGGCAGTTTTGGGGTCGACCAGGTCTTGCATGGTTGTTAGGAGCCACATTTTCTCTATGTCTTTTCAGGTTTTTTTAAATTCCAGTTTTGGAAACTGCTGTTATTCCTGCAGCTTTCTCCACCCTTATGAAAGTGGATTATCTTCTATCTAATCTCCTCAGAAATATCTCTAGATGGTCATTTTGACAGGTAAATACATAAATGAAACGATGGTATCTGACTGCTGCAGCAGTAGAATGAATTTTGTCTGCTTCCGTCCAAACACAAATTTTGCTATGCAAAAACATGGCTCTTTAAAAAATGCACGCCATTAAAACTTCAAGTTGAAACACAGCGCAGTGTCCTCCATTACCATAAACAATGGCAGTGAAAGCTCTACTTTTCGACTTAAATAGCTCGAGAGTGCTCTGCTCTGCTCATGCCCATTCATTAAACCTAAAAACCCGGCTTATTTATTTTTCCTTGCAAATATCTTTCTTCCTTGTGGTTTTTAAGGCACAGTTAATAGCAACCGTATGGCACAGTACGGTTCTGCCCCATGCAATTGCCCCTGCTGCCCTTTTTTCACCCCACTTCTCCCCGTCCCGGGACGCCAGCTGTCTGCGCCCTCTCTAACAGAGTGGCCGTCACTTCAGATTAGAGCGGTCCGAGGCCGGTGTGAGACGGAGCTGTGAAAGGGCCGGCCGGGGCAGCGCTCGTTTACGGGAGGGGTCCGGGTCAGGCCTTTAATTGCTCATGGTTCGGGGGGCTTCGGGGTTACGTAAACATCCCGTCAGCCCTCATTAGACCCGCCGGTCCACCACTTCTACACTGAAACAAAACTGGGCTCATAAATGAGAGAGAGAGAGAGAGAGAGAGAGAGAGAGGGAGAGAGAGAGAGAGAGAGAGAGTGAGAGAGAGAGAGAGAGAGAGGGAGAGAGAGAGAGAGAGTGAGAGAGAGAGAGAGAGAGGGAGAGAGAGAGAGGGAGAGAGAGAGAGAGAGAGAGAATGAAAGAGTACACATCACCTCACACAGTGTGAATGAGCTCTGTTTCAGACTAGATTTATTACAGGACTGATCCCCTCTGACATCTGATTCAGCATTTTCTGCTGATATCAGGCAGTTTTCGAGACCTGGTATCAGATCAATGTAATCTTTTCATATAATTCAACAAAGGTAGATTATTTTGGTCAATATAACACGATTGGCAATCATTAATCAATAGGCGATCATTGGCCCTGTCACACTTTGGTTCACCAGCATTTTTTTATGTATCTCAATGTAGCTGTATAATCACAATACTGGTATTTTGTTCATATCGTGCAGCCGTATTTCCGGTCAAGTGTGCTGTGTTCTCAGCTCTCCACTCTTTCCTTTCCACTCTCTCTCCCTCTCTTACATCTCTCTCTGTCCACTCTCCTCTCTCTCTCTCCCCCACTTTCTCACTTTATTTTTCTCTCCGACTCTCTCTCCACTCTCCCTCTCTCTCTCTCTAGCCCTCCCTTCTTCGCTCTTTCTGTCTTCCTCTCTCATTCTCTCAAAATCTTTACCTCTCCCTCTCCAATAACTCTTTCCATCCTTCTTCCTCTTACTCCCAGCCTTCCCCTACCCCCCCTCCCTTCTGTCCTATCTCTCTCTCTCTTTCCCTCCATATCTCCTGCTCTCCACTCTCCCTCTCTCTCTTTCTCTCCGACTCTCTCTCCACTCTCCCTCTCCACCTCTCTCTCACGCTCTACCCCTCCCTTCTTCTCCTTCTGTCTCCCTCTGTCATTCTCTCAAAATCTTTACCTCTCCTTCTCCAATAACTCTTTCCATTCTTGTTCCTCTTACTCCCAGCCTTCTCCTACCCCTCCCTTCTGTCCTATCTCTCTCTCTCTCTCCCTCCATATCTCCTGCTCTCTCCTCTCTCTCTCTCCCGTCCTCCATATCTTCTGTTCTCCCCTCTCTCTCTTTCTCTCTCTCTCTCTCTCTCTCTCTCTCTGTCTTTTCATTATGCTCTGCTCTCTGCAGGCCTTGCTTTGTTTTCTGGTGTTTCTGTGCAGCTGTTGGAGCCATCATCATCTCTCTTGCTAGCTTTTCAATCACACACACACACACACACACACACACACACATACACACACACACACACACACACACACGCATACACACATACACACACACACACACACACACACACACACACACACGCACAAACACATTCTCATTCTCATCATGCAAATGAGGTTTAGATCATTCGGGTACAGATAAACGGACAACAGCTTCTGTAAAAGACGGTCAAACTCTGGCCTTGAAGCTCCACAATATAATGTGCAGTTTATGCAACTTTATTTCTCATTCGTCCTTATGACAGTATGTACTGTAAAAGAGGAGAATTTAAAATACTCCTCTAACAGAGGTTTGGCGTTTAAACCAGGGCGACAGTTAGAGCTATAAGTAAAATCACAGTGTACAGCGTTTAGGATTTTTAGCTTCGTTAACCAAAAAAGTCCAGTTTTTGGTCTGTTTGTGTTTCTACATTGCTTCTGATGATTTCCCCAAAACTTACACCTGCTGAGGGGGGTGTAAATATTTAGTAACTACTAAGATCAATGTTGAAACTAGTTTGTGGTGCAACTTGTTCTGATCTAGCAATGCATAAACCAGAACTTAGTAAACACTTAGTAACAGTTAGTAAATGTTACAACTAACCCACGTTTGGTACAACCGGCCACTGTACACAATTTTCCCCTTTATTCCAAAATGTAGTTATTCAGCCAAGACCAGGAGCAAATAATGGAAGCTTGTACCACAAAGATTAGCGATATGAAAACTGCAAGCCTGAATCATCACAAGACCTGAACATCCTGGCTGCTTAACACTGACTTAACTGAACAGCAAATCTAAAGCCAACAGACAAAAAAGTAATCTCTGCAATCTTGATTACGTGGTTTCTCACATTATATGAAACACTGTTGCCTATAAAAATGCACAGAAGTACAGATAAAAGTCAGGCTTCAAAGCAGCTGCTACTGCAGTTTTTTATCTACTGATACTTCTATTACTTGTTAGCCACATTAGACTCGTAGCTCCATTACGAAAGACCCCAGACGTCTCTATAGAAGGGAAAACTGTGTGAATTTGATTTTTCGCCAAACTATTCCTTTAAAAAAGGATGAGGCCTCTGGCTTTCATTTGAGTGTCTATATTCATCTGTAAAAAAACTTCAGTGAACTAAACCACACTTTCTGGCAAATCAGTTCTCTCTCTCTCTCCCTCCCTCTCCCTCTCCCTCTTTCTCTCTCTCTCTCTCTCTCTCAAATTGCACTGAAGACTGATTTATGTGCTCTCCTTCACACTGATCTCCCACAAGTTAACAAACATCCACTAAATGTCACAAGTGCAGTGGGCGTAACTGTTAAAACGTGAGCATGAAACACTTTTACTTTACTGCCTTTTCCAGGACTGGACAGTACTGATGAAATTTAATATCGCCCTATTTTCTCAGAATATTACGGTATCATAGCATCAGACGATATTTTGGTGTACGTTAATAAAGGTAATGAACTCTGAGCTGCTCCTCTAAAGTGAAAGTACTCTTCACAATCCTGATATAAGCTTGTTTTGATTGGACAGTTTTGGTCTGTTTTCTTCTCTTAAATTACACCAAAGAGAACTTCACCCACATTGTAAACATTACTCAGACAGAAAGCCTCCAAACAGGGAATGTATTATTTATCTGGATTAAATATATTTCAAATGTTCTTTCATATCAATATACGAATGACAGACATTACTAAGCTTTCGCTTTCTATTAAAGTATCACTGTTAGAGTCGTAAGTGAGGGTTTTGCCTGCTGTCAGAGAGTTTGGGGGGTTTCGTCGCTCAACATGCGTCACCTACTTTGACAGGAAGACGTCATTTGAACACAGTCCAACATGAAACAAAGTAGCTGGTGCCTGCAAACATGCAAAGGTACTGTGTCACGATTTTCTTCAAAAAAAGCTTTTAAGGACGGCAGGTGTGAACTTCTTTATCAATTTAGCCATTATATCGTGTTCATTGCCTTCAAATTTCATATTAACGTTAAAACTTTATTCTCTG
>NW_023494810.1:747500-870000 GCF_904425465.1 Colossoma macropomum | reverse complement strand
GCAGCAAATAATCATGACAGGCATCATCTTAAGTTTCTTTGCGGAACTGTAGTGGATAGAAACACGACTTGAATTCAGTTTTTTTCTGCCGAAATTTCATAAATGTTCATATCATTTGCGAAACGTTTGATGTAAACCCAGCCACTGACCGCTAGTGTAGAGACCCATACTGTAACTGTGGATCGATGTCTGACATGTTTTATGTACATACCTGCTGATGCTGATACCAATGCAGATTTATAAACATTACAAAATGGAAAAATTGGCAGCGTATCATAAATTATCAGAAGCCCCATAAACGAGTCTGTTTGAGATCATTTCACAGCTCCACTCACTGTGAGGCAGGTGTGTGATGGTTTGGGCAGTTTGCACGATGCTAACGGGTTACTGGTTAGTTTCATTAGCCTTTTAGCTACAGTTCAGAACTAAAGAAGCAACGTTTCACTGATTTCTGGCTGAACTATAGTCGAACGCTTTTCCCAGAGTCAATTCATAAGAGCTCTAAGTGAAAACAACACAAAGTGCATTGAACTTTAAACGTTAAAATTACAGGGTTGAAATGCCAGTTTACATCAAACCAACATCACACGGCTCCACCAATTAAAGACCGGAAATACCGGCTCACTGTTCACTGCAGGCTAAAGCCTCATACTGAGGGGTGTGTCACATTTACGACTATGAAAAAAACCCCTAAAGAGAGAGAGAGAGGGAGAGAGGGAGAGGGAGGGAACAAGAAAGGAGGTAAGTAAAAGAGAGAGAAGAGGAGAAAAAAAGAAGAAAGAGAAAAAGACCAAAAGAGAGAGGAAAGGAAAGGGAAGAGAAAGAGGGAGAGAGGGAGAGAAAACAAGAGAAAGAGAAAAAAAAAGAATGGGGAGAGAAAAAGAGAAAGAGAGAAAAGAACAAGGAAACAAGGAACAAGAAAGGGAAAGAGAGAGAAAGCAAGAGAAGAGAAAAAGAGACAGAGAAACAGAGGGAGGGACTCTGAAAGGAGGAAAGAGAGAGAGAGCAGGAAAAGAGAAACAGACATGAAGAGAAAAGGAGGGAATGAGCAATGAGGAAGACAGAAAGGGAGTAAAGAGGGAATATGTGAGAGAGTGAGGGAAAGAGAAAGAAAAAGAGAACAACAGAGAAGGAATGTGAGATGGAAGAGAGAGGAGGGAAAGTTAAGGAGGGAAGAGGAAAAGAGATATAGAGAGGAACAGGCAGGAACAAGGAAGAAGTGAAGAGAAAAAGAGAAGGAAAAACAGAGAGAGATGGGGACAGTGAATATCAAAGATAGAGTGGGAAAGTGGAAGAAAGAAAAAGAGAGAGAGACAGAGAGAGAGAGAGGGAGAGGAAGAGAGAAAGAGAGAAAGAAAGGAAGAAAGAGAGAGAGGGAGAGAGAAAGAGAGAGAGAAAGAGAGAGAGAAAGAAAGAAAGAGAGAGGGAGAGAGAAAGAGAGAAAGAAAGTGAGAGAGAGAGTGAGAGTCAGAGACAGAGAGAGAGAGAGAGAGAGAGAGAGAGGAAGAGAGAAAGAAAGAAAGAGAGTGAGAGAGAGACAGAGAGAGAGAGGAAAGAGAGGAGAGAGAGACAGAGAGAGAGAGGAGAGAAAGGAGAGAGAGGAGAGAGAGACAGAGAGAGAGAGAGAGGAGAGAAAGGAGAGAGAGGAGAGAGAGACAGAGAGAGAGAGAGACAGAGAGAGAGAGAGGAGAGAGAGAGACAGAGAGAGAGAGAGAGAGAGAGAGAGAGAGCTAAAACAGTCTGCTATGAGAAGTCAGTCTGAAGCAGAGTGAGTAGTTCACACTGAGGGCCTCTGAGAGCTGCGTTTGACTGACAGCCCGACTAAAACAAACAATACCCCGTGTTTATCTTTAACTGGCATGTGCTTCTAATTACTGTGGGCGGTTCTCTGGGGGCTAATGAGATAATCAAGAAGCAATCCCCCGCCCCCTCACTCTTTAAAGAGGAAAAAAGGAAAAAAAACCCAATTGATCAGTCGTTTACGGGCCTTTTTAATCGCGGAGCGTCCTGAAGTCCTAAAGGCGAAATGCGAAAACCGCTTTAGCTCCTCTATGGCACGCAAAGCTATTCGTAAACAGTGCGTTCCCGGGTTAGCGGGCGCTAACAGGCGCCTTAAGCTGCTCTGGGCTTTCAGATGTGCTCCTTTTCCAGCCTTTAATCAGAGAGGAGCCCGCTGAGCGGCGGCTCCGTGACGTGACGCTGCTTTTCTGATTCTTTCTTATTCACAACAGCTGCTCTGCTCCCAGGCCGGCCTTATGCTAATAGCTTTTTGTCTAAAGGCTCCAACGATCGTCCTTTCTCTTCTGCTTCCTTTCTTTCTGCCTCGCTTTGTCTTGCTCATTCGCTCTCTCCTCCTCCTCCTCCTCCTCCGTGCTCGCTGTGCCATCGCTTTCAGAAAGAAATAAATACATGGCACATACAATAGCAGGAGTAGCTTTGGTGCCTTCTGCAGCCTTGGCCTCTGCTGTTTCTACAAAAGGCCGCGGCCCGCTCTACTGGCCTGTAACCCTGACCGCTCTGAGAGCAGAGAGGATCAGCAGAGACAGTCAGTGCAGCGGAGATTTAGGCTGCTGTCTGAGATGGAGGTCAGGGCTCATCTGAAGGGAAAGAGCTGCTGTAGTCATGCGCCATGTGTGAGGTTACGAATGCTGACCCTGTAGCTATGATCAGGCACTGCGTGGACCGTTTTACTGAATTAGTTCACAATAAAAAGGTATTCAGACCTTAGATATTTACAAGGATTATGTTATGATCTATTTAGACCCAAGGCATTAATTGAGATAGTAATAAGTTAAATATACATATTTCACTGTTGTCAGAAGAAAACGTTGTATCTCCAAAACGGTAACTTTACAGGAGAAGGGAAAAACATACTGTACTTTTAATGTAAGTCAATGGAACCAGAATTTTTTCCAAGTGATTTTGAGCCGTTTCATTTGGTCCATTCATCATGAAATTTACAGACAATGTAAAGAGCGACAGGTATTTTCAAATTATGTCAAAAACTGAAAAATGACAAAAGTGGACATACGAGGTTTTCTTCCAACAGCAGCAACATAATTATTATTTATAGCGAGCTTTCTACTGAAAGGTGGCTGTTCCAAACCCTAACCCCAAAAATTTCAACTTGTGAAAATTATACTTAAATTTTTGTACAGGGTTTTTTTTTTTGATGTCTTTTAAAGCGAAGCTGAAACATTCAGATTTATAATGATTTTAAGTAAAAAAATAAATAAATAAAAAATGCTGTCCCATTTTTCTATATCACTACTGAAACAGAGTTTTAGTCAATATAATTAAATTACTGTCACTTAGAAAACATAATTTGACGAAAACTTGCATACTTTTGCATATTAAAATGAACCAATGGGAGGCAGTGAGACGTGACATTCTTCTTTCGCTTCTTCAAACTGGAAAGTATTCAATCGAACTTGGTTGCATAACGTGGATACGCTTCCTTTAGAAACACGCACGGCATCGAACAATAAACAATAATGGCAGCATGGAGGTGAATCTGCTCCACTTTAAAACAATAATCATTTTAACTTGACAAAGTAACCTGTTTGTTTTACTATTTCAGGTTCACTGAGTGTAACAGTGATGTGATGAAATGATCAGAGGACGTTAAGAATGGCTTTACTGAAGAAGCATCTCTTTGCTCTGCAGTTTCTTATTTCGTTTGTTAGTTTTTTTATGGTTTAGTTTATAACACACAATCAACAATCCTTATGTTTAATAAAAAATAAGCACATTTTACAGGTTAATTATAAATTCTGGGTGTTGATCTGCTGGAATATACGATTCTGCAGTGAACTTAGCTGATCATTCCCAGCCAGTGTATCTTCCCATTAGAGCCACTACAGAGTGGAGAAGGAAATGGTTTCTCTGCTTGTAAATTTCCACCAGGTGCATGATGGGTAATCATCTCAAAAATCTAGCTGCAGTCTTGCAAATAGTGACCCTGCAGGATCCCCTGTGTTTGCAGAATTAGTCTGTGACTACGCTGATATCGTCTTTAGGTGTGAGAGGGTGTTAGACCTTAGTCCAAGTCTTCTAGTGGATGGTTAGGTAGACAAAGACTGAGTGGATCACTGATGACAGGCTTAAAGGGTTAAGTAAAGCTGACTGTAGGTCTCAGCGTCTCCTGGGAGAGCTGAGGGTGTGACTGTGAGGTGACGTACTGGTGCAGGGCATCTGGATGGGGTCAGAGTCGGTGCGGTAGTAGCCGTTGCGGCAGACGCAGTTGGTTGCTCCGTCGTTCGTGGTGCGGCTGTTGATGGGACACTGCAGGCAGGCCTCGTCGCCCTGAGCCGGCTTAAAGTAACCCGACAGGCACGCTGAAACACAGAGGGAGAGAAACGGAGAGATGAGAAACGAGCACAGTTTAAACCCTTCAGTGCTACACGGCTGCCAAAGGGCTCAGACATGCCAAGGAAATCAGGAGCCACCGGAGTCAAACTGAAGAGCTTTTTAAAGCAGCCGCTCAGAGTTTGGGCTGAATTATTCAAACCCTGATCTCTCTGCTGACACATTAGCACTTCCTGTGAGATTCTGTCACAAGTGTCCTCTCTCACAGGAAAACTGGGCTGGAGGGAGAGAGAGAGAGAGAGAGAGAGAGAGAGAGAGAGAGAGAGAGAGAGAGATACTACTACTACTACTACTACTAATAATAATAATAATAATAATAATAATAATAATAATGTATTCATACACAATAGAAATAAACACTAACAACACTTAACACTAATAAATACAATAAAAAAACACAAAGGTATAGATACATTTATAATTCGCTGCTGTCGGAACAAAATCTCGCATCTCCAAAATGGTAACTTTACAGGAGAAGGAAAAAACATACTTTGCTTTTAATGTAAGTCAATGGAACCAGAATTTTTTCCAAGTGATTTTGAGCCGTTTCTTTTAGTCCAATTATTGTGAAATGTACACACAATGTAAAGACCAACAGGCATTTTCAAATTATGTCAAAAGCTGAAAAATAACAAAAAAAGGACATATCAGGTTTTCTTCCGACAGCAGTGAGATATACATATATATATATATATATATATATATATATATATATATATATATATATATTGTAACAATAATATAATAATGATGACATATAACCTTCTAAACTTTGTAGGAAATAGAAATAAACTATTATATCATTAATATTATCATTATTATTGTTGTTGTTGTTGGTGGTGCATTGAAAGACAGGCAGTCAGACTGAGAGAGATACACAGATAGAGAAGGAGGCAGACAGAGAGTGACAGAGAGATATAGAGGTAGAGAGGGAGAGAGAGACATTAAGAGCAGGACAGAGAGAGATAGCAAAAGAAGGGGAGAGATAAAGAGAGAGATATGGATGGAGGGATGAATCATAACTCTTTGGCCTGAAGCTCAGCGTTTGGCTGAGCCGTAGTGTTTACTGAACAGATGAGTGTGACTCCTTCTCCCTTTCTCTCTTTCACCGAGGGCTTTTATCTCCACCTCGGACACCCCCATCGCTCTCGGCCCTGGAAGGCCTCCCAGAATGCATTGCACCTGCTGGGCACTGGGTCAACTGCTGTGTTTTATTGCTCTGCGCAAAAAAGCTGAGCTGGGAGGGAGACGTCTTCAGGTAACTCTCTGAGTTTAACCCTTACGCGGCACTGCTGCGGTGCTGTATGACTGAAACATGATGACGCATTTACATAAAGCATTACATTCACTTTCATTTAAATTCAGGCCCAATCCTGACTTTCTGACTATTTCTGTCTGTTTCAGTGTCAACAAATAACTAAAACACAGCAAAAACGTACCGATTTGTTTTTTCTGAATCAGCTACCGGTGATATAATTAACATAGTATGACCTGCTCTGTAATCTCCTCTAAGGGTTAACAGTAGCCTGGCTCCTGTTAGCGGTTCACACAGAGCTCTGAACCCTGAGAGACTCCATTATTTTCTCAATAACAAACAAAAACAGCTCTTTCCAACCGCAGGAATGAGGTGACACACTGCTGCCTCGGAAAGGCAGAGCATCCCTGAACACTGAGAGAGAGAGAGGGGGAGGGGGAGAGAGAGAGAGAGAGAGAGAGAGAGAGAGAGAGAGAGAGAGAGAGAGAGAGAGAGAGAGAATGTAAGTAATGAAAAGAATAATAGAGAGAGAAAGTGAGAACGTGAGAGAGATAGAGAGAAGCGATAAGAGAAAAAAGAGACAGAGAGAGAGAGAGAGTGAGAGAGAGACTGAAAGAAAGAAAGAAAGAAAGACAGAAAGACGGGAGAAGGAAAGAAAAACAGAGAAGACATAAAGGATAAGACCGAGACAGAGAAAATAAGAGAAGCAAGAGAGTGAGAGACAGAGAATAAAAGAGAAAGACAAACATTGAGAAAGAGACAGAACGAAAGAAAGAAAGAAAGAAAGAAAGAACGGAAAAAATAATAGAGAGAAAGTGAGAACGTGACAGAGACAGAGAAGTAGTAAGAGAGAGAAAAAAGAGCCAGAGAAAGAAAGAAAGAAATAAAGAAAGAAGGACAAAGGATAAGACAGAGAGAGAAAACAAGAGAATAGACAAACAAGAAAAGAGAGAGAGCGAGAGACAGAAAGAATAAGAAGAGGAAAAAGAGAGAATGAGAGAAAGAGAAAAGGATAGAGGGAGAGAGAAAGAAATAGAAAAGAGAATGATAGAGAGAAAAAGTGAGAGATCGAGGGAAAGTTAGAGTGTGAAAAAAGAAGGGAGAAAGAGAGAAAGAGAAAAAGGAAGTACAGGAGCAAGAAAAGGAAATACAGAGAACAAAAGAGAGAGAGTACAGAGAGCAAGAAAGAGAAAGAAAGGAAAACAGAAAGAGGTAAAGAGGGAAGAGAGGAGGAGAAAGAGTGAGCAAGAGAGAAAGAGAGAGAGGGGTAAAAAGAACGAGACAAAGGGTAAGAGTGAGAGACAGAGGAAGAAAGCGAGAACAGAGAGAAAGAGAGAGAGAGAGAAAAGGAGAAATGGAAAGAGAACAGGAGAAACGGGGAGAATGAGGCAGAGAAAGTCAAAGAGCGTGAAAGGCAGAGAAAGAGAGAAAAGCAAACAAGAAAGACAGAGAAAGAGAAATGTAAGTTCTCTCAGACCTCGTGGAGAAAGTGAGAGAGTGAGAGAGAACGAGTGACGCCCTGAAGGTCTGAGAGCAGAGAGATCAGATCAGGCCACAGTCAGCAAGGCCTGAATACATCTGGCTGTGGAAGCAGAGGGGAGCGGCTGGTCCAGCTAAACCTTCTGAAACCTCCCGAAAAACTCCTTACAATCCCTCACAGGCTCCTCACAGGCTCCTCCCCTCCATGCCTCGCATGCTTACTGCATGTGCTCAGTGTTCCAGGCCTGTTCGGAGCAATAAAGCACACACACTTCGTCCTCCATCGTCTTAGCTGGCGATCACCGGCCGGGCCGCGTGGCGACAGGGCCAAGGAAAATGTCTAGTAACTGGTTTATTTGGAGAGAGAGCAGCTCCGGTCAAGGTCCAGCCTGCTGCTGCTAAACCTGTAAAGCTGCTCTGTAGGCGATAAAACAATAACGAGGAATTTCCGACAAAACGATTGTGCAGTTCAGCTCCTTAACTCAGCATCAGCGATTGTGAACAACTACCACTTTGTGTACTCGGTGGGGGGGGTGGCGATTATTAGTCAACAAAGTCAATTATTTTTTTTAAAAAATGTTGATAGATTTCCATTGCAAACACATTTCTTACTGAAAATAAACTGTAAAACGTTCCCTATGTGCTCTGTAATGTTCTCCAATGTTTTCGGTGAATGCAGTACACTACAGGACTGGCAGGGGGCAATATGTCTTTTGTTGCTTCTCACTGCACCATAAAAAAAAAAAAAAATACCATTTGTTGTGCAAACTGATGGACGACAGAAGCAGCTGAAGAAAGAACCGAAGAAAGCTGGATACACTAACATTTAAAACAAACATCTTTTGCTAATAATTTATCAATTAAAAAAAATATATATTGCAAAAACGATAACAATCTTTAAAAAAACAAGCTGAGTGTCGTGAGTTGTTCTTAACATGTAGCTCATTCTGAACCCTGAATGCATTTTGTCACAAAAGCCGTGATTGGTCATTGTTAAGGCACTGCAAGTTCATGTTTTACAGCAGAAACTGTCAGACTCAAGCAGAACTCGATGAATCTGTTCAGCCAATCAGAGCGCAGTATCTGGGTCAGGGGGCACAGCACTGAGGATCTTCAGAGCTCTGATCTTATAGATGATCATTAATGGCTGTTTGTGTTCAGTTTTCAGAGCTTTACCTGCTTGTTTTATGGTAAAGATGTTAAATATTGACCTTAAAGAAAACTTTTATCTATCACATGGCTTTAACTCTGAAACAGGAAATGATCATTGAAGTTTTCTGCTTTTGGCAGAAAACAAAATTCTGATTAAAAAGTCAATAAAGTTAAATAATATTATTGATATTAAAGTGGAAAAATCTGTTTTTTGGAAATGAACTCTTCAAATAATCTTTAGTTGCAATGCGGGTGGTGATGAAGTCTATCCATTCACTCATAACAGTACAAACAAGTGGGGCAGTTAGCACAATCAGCTAGAGCAACCAGAATAAGCTATTCTTTCCTCAATGATCAAAATACTACTGAGGCTTAAAACAGAATATTAGAAAACACATTTTGCTGCTATAGTAAAAGAAAAAAAAAGAGGTTTAATGTTTGTTTGTGTAATTGAGGTCAGATTTTATTCCATGTAATTTTATATCACGTCTATTGGTCCAATCACGAAAAACAGCTAAAATTTTAAAATGCTGGAGTTTTCAAAAAAAAAACAAAAAAAACAACATTATTGAAGACAAAAATGTTTAATTGAAAAAAAAAAAAAACTACTGTGAAAATGGTGAATTACTGAAACAGAAGTTAAGCCTTTTAACTGGAAAATATTCAGTTTATCCTCTTTTATCTTCTATCTGAAGTTTTTAATAAAAAACTTCATTTAAATGTGGCACAAGTTTTCATGTCACTACCGAAACACAGTTTTACTCCACAGGAAAAGCCTTATTTTAGCCACACTTCTGTATTTTAAAACAGGAAGTGAGGCTGCATCCCTGTCCCTCATGTCCACATGGTGAGCAGATAGATCCCATTGCCTTGAAGTAAATGAGTCCCAAAGTCTGAAACTCAGTGACGATTGCGTACATTAAGAATTGTCACTACCGAAACACATATTTTCTGCAATGAAGTAAACTTTTTTGTGTTTTAATGAAAATATTCTAATTTTATGTGCGCACAGCTGTTTAAAGCTGTTTTTTCTAGTAATGTATTGATCAGCATTTTCAGGTTATGCTTGAAATTGTCACTGCCGAAACAGTCACTACTGAAACATTTGACAAAGTTTGTTATGATTTTTTTTTGTTATGACAAAATGGGATGTTCAATCATTTGTTTTGTCTCTGTCATTAAAAGCAAACAGATTTTAGTCTGAATTCTCAGTCAGTCAAAAGGGAAACGAGCCACTCTGAACCAGTTCAGTAGAAAGATCCATGTATTACTTGTTACAAATTACATATATCATCAGGTTTTTTATATTTATCTGGTATATCAGGATAAGCAGGAGGAACAGGCCAGACAGAATCCCCTACTTCCTCTCACCTGCTGTCTCTCAAGGTCTCTCGCTCTTTCCATTCCACTCTATTCCATTTCAACACTTACATGAACCACAAGAGCAAAAGTGCTTTCAAAACCACTTTCTCTTTCACACACACACACACACACACACACACACACACACACACACACACACACACACACATATATTGGTTAAACAGAACATTCTCCCTCTCTCTCCCTCTCTCCCTCTCTGTCTCTCTCTCTCTCTCTCTCTCTCTCTCTCTCTCTCTCTCTCTCTCTCTCTCTAAAGAATATAAACAAACTCACTCTTTCCCACATCCACGTTGTCATAAAGCCTCCAGTAGGAGCTCTCTGCCTGACAGGCGTCTGGTGAAGGCTTCTCCTTGGCACTTCTCGGTTTAAAAGCGCGGCTAAATATTCATCACCAGAATCCGATTGTGGATAAGAAGGCTTTAATAAACGTCTGAAAACGTCCCAGAGAAAAAAAATATACAGCGCCGAAGCGATAAAGCACTTCAACTCATATTAGTCCTGACATGTTTTTCTTCTCTTATGATTTATGGGCAAAAGAGCGGTGAATAAAGTGAAATATGAGGCTCCCATGTTCAAGGTAAAGTGTCAGTAGAGCCAGTGGATGAAGTGTGGACTTCAGAGTGGACGAAACCTCAGAGAATTCGGAAACCCCTCGACAGCGCGGCCATGGAACTCAGCGGTGGCGCTGAGCCAGAGGAGGGAAAACAGAGCATCCAGAGCAAATTACACACGTGCACAAAGAGAGAGAGTGAGAGGGTGAGAGGGAGTGAGAAGGAGTGAGAGGGTGAGAGGGGCAGAGAGGGGGTGAGAGGGGGTGAGAGGGGGAGAGAGAGGGTGAGAGGGAGTGAGAGGGTGAGAGAGGGTGAGAGGGGGTGAGAGGGAGTGAGATGGGGTGAGAGAGGGTGAGAGGGGGTGAGAGGGGTGAGAGAGGGTGAGAGGGAGTGAGAGGGTGAGAGGGGGTGAGAGGGGGTGAGAGAGGGTGAGAGGGGGTGAGAGGAGGTGAGAGGGGGTGAGAGGGGGTGAGAGAGGGTGAGAGAGGGTGAGAGGGGGTGAGAGAGGGTGAGAGGGGGTGAGAGCGGGTGAGAGGGGGTGAGAAAGGGTGAGAGGGAGTGAGAGGGGGTGAGAGAGGGTGAGAGGGGGTGAGAGGGGGTGAGAGGGGGTGAGAGGGAGTGAGAGGGTGGTCTACAGCACCAGGCAAAAGTTTGATTAAATGTGTTTTTCATAATTTTGAGGACATTTTGATCTTAAAGTTTGTTAAAACTGAAATGCTTAACATTTGTACCTAAGAATAAATAGAAATAGTGACGTTGATCCAGATGTATGAACTTATTTCCAAAAGAAAAGAAAAACAGCAATTATAATTAATGCTGTCCCACGTTTTCCTCCATGGGCGGAGCTTTATTTTAGCCACGCCCCTGCGTTTTAGCGCAGGAAGTGAGGCTGCATCCCTGTCCCTCATGGCCACATGGTGAGCAGTTAGATCCCATTGTTTTGATTTAAAAGTTTTGATTTAAAATGTATATATTTGATTTAAAATGTATATATATATATATATATATATATATATATATATATATATATAGATATATATAGATATATATATAGATAGATAGATAGATAGACAGATAGATATACAGATACTGTGTGTAGTTACTCATCAACAATGCATGTAACAATAATGTACCAGCTGGTATTGTGTTCATGGTACAGATGGATTATAGCAGTATAACTTTTGTAAACAGATACATGTATCAACTATAGTTTTTACTCATGTAATTACATCTTGATATGTATCTTGACATCTCTTATGATTCACATATGTGTAATACGGTGAACTGCTGACTACTTTTAGTGTAAGTCAGTGTAACCAGATGTAATGTAAAGAGCAACAGACACTTTCAAATTATGTCAAAAACTGAAAAACAACAAAAAAGGAGACACAGAGGAGTGATGTATTTTTAAAATGTCCAGATTTATGTTTTCTGTCGGTGTAGTGCGGGCATATATTGAGCTTCTTCAGTCTGGTTGGAATAGCATCCCCTGTGGCCCCTTGTGTAGCTGCTTGAGAGAAGACCAAAGACGAAGCTGCAACAAGGCAAAGGAAGGATTTTTAAAGAAAAAATCTATAATGGAATATAGAAGAAAGTAGTTGTGGTTTAGACTCTGGAGATTTATTCGGTCAACCTGCCTTGTACTCCGATACTCCGATCGGCCATTTTCTCAGAAACACTGTCCATATAAGTGTCCTTTGTAGGTTTATGGTTACTTACTGCAGCCCTGATACTACACAGTACTGTATCCCTCGTCTATCAATGGAAAGGGACCATCACAGGCCAGTGGTGGACTCCTGCCTTGCACACTTAAGCCTTTTCTCTGCTCTAACAGACACACTTCACCCTCAGGATGGTCTTATAATTATCTGAGTAGATGGATTAGATGTGTTGGGAGCAGGAAAAACCTCAAAATATGTAGAGTAAGGGGTTCAGGTACACAGTGTCTGCACTGTGCCTTACCCTGAAAAGACTTCAACACACAATCAGTGCCTCAAGTGCGAAAACAAACATGGACATGGGCTTCACCCACAGCAGCAGCGTCCTCAGCATATGGGGTCTCCATGCCTGAATTTGAGCCTCGGAGCTGGAGTCTGACCTTAAAAGTCTGACTACTTGCTTCCAGATGGTCCCAAGCTGAAACAATGTCCACTAGAGCTTCGAATACATGAGAAAACTTTTAAAATCCCAACAGACAACAAAAAGACTGGGCATCTCACAATTTCTGGCTGTTTTTATGTATATTTATACGGCTGAAAAGTACAACAGCTTTTCCTCCTGAGCTCTCCGTCTTCACTTTACTGTTATCTTTAAAAATATACTAAAGTATGTTGCATAGCTAAAAACAGCCTTTTTAAAGAATGAAATTTGTCCACCCATTTTTAGAGACAGCAGAGATAGTAACACTTTATTAAACAGGGATTTCGTGATCTACGCATGATCTATAACATATTTAATACTACATGAGTGTTATATGAGTATTTATGAGCATATTGTGTTGGTATGAGTTGACACCAGATGTTTATGAAGTATATAACATCGTATTGGGTCCGTAAAGGCCGTAAACTAAAATGACAGACTTTTGTTTGATTTATAAGGCTGTAAATAAGAGCTAGGCCAAGTTAATGACACCACATACTGTATCAGCTCTATGAAAGATGACTTCAAACTGAAGTGAAACAAATACGTCATATCATAACAGTAATATAAACTGATAGTCATAATAATATAACAGTGATATAAACTGATAATCATAAATCATAACAGTGATATAAACTGATAATCATTATAATTATAACAGTGATATAAACTGAACAAACGTCTTTAGGTTGAGGCCCTTTACATCAATACAATGTCATACTGACACAAGTTGTCTCATATTCACTTTTAAATACGTTATTTAATGCTAGTGCATGTGTTATGAAGTCTCTATGTAGGTAGCCCTCAAACAAAGTGTAACCTATAGCCGTGTGTCAGAAACCACATAAGTGTGTCTATTTAACGACTCGGTGCCGTTTACACGATGCTAATTAGTGGCTGAATGTTTCCATTACTTGTTAGCTTTTAGCCTCGTAGTTCCAGCTCTACACTAAACATGCCTTGGCTGGCTGACTACATCTGTGGTTTGGGCAGAATTGCGCAAATTATATTTTTGGCTGAACTTTTGCTTTAAAATGCTGGGAGCATGTAAAACATGGTCAAGTAATGACGTTCACCGAGTGAGCGACTGTACCCCACGCTGCTAACGCAACCAGGAGTCTTCCTTAGAGAAGAGCAATCTGAGGATGAGGAGCGCAGCACTGTCAGCTGTAGCCCAGGGACAAGAAAAACGCTGATTAAAAAGCACACCAGCACTTTGATTCCATCAGCGTCCACATTGGAACTGCCTGGCTTGTTTGATCATAATCTCTCTTCGCTCGCTTGACATGCAAGAAGTGCAGCCGTTCTGTTGTTATTCGAAAACTCCACCAAGGCCCCCGGCGGCTTCGCGGAGTGATTAAAGCCGAGAATATTCATACAGTATGCTGCTTTTTTTGTCGTCTCTGTTTTAAGATTCCTATTTATATCACTAAACAAATAAGCGCACTTCAGGGACGTTCTCAGTCCCATGTCGGTTTTGACAGATGTGATGAAATTCGCTATTAAGTGAGGTAGAAAAGGAAAGTAGAAACAGTCTAATGGAATTTATAAACACTTCAGGTCTAATTTCACAGCAGGCCCGTCAAAAGCCTCCAGATCACCTCAAAGTGCTTCCAGGCTCCGGCGTCAAACAAGAACTTGGCTGTCGCTTTCTAAAAACGGCTACTTAAAAACGAGCGAACGGTGATGGCAAACTGCGACTGGCCCACTTTCGGGCGCTCTCGTCCTTGTGTTTATTACTTTTCATAATCGGCGCAAACCAAAAAAGGACCAAAAAAGTAGCAGGAGCGTAATTGGAGGCTTTAGTGTGGACCCAGTGTGTAAAACCCACATTGTGAGGCGGCGCTGGAGGTGCCAGAACACCAGTCGGATTTTATTGCAGGTAATTTGCTGGTTGTTTCAAAGGTTTCCAGAGCATTTCATCCACGCTGATTTATGTGGGCACTAAAGGAGCACCTCCAGCTGCAGACGGGCTGCATTTGATGGTGTGCTGGGCCTTGTGTGTGTGTGTGTGTGTGCTGGACAGAAGGTGTTTGCTAGCAGCCACCGGATATGGTTCCTCCATCTGCGTCCACTGGAGGAGTCCAGCAACGCTGCAGTTAGCGGCACAAACAAAGCCAGTGGTAGAACACAGCATGGGGACTGACTTTTCCGTCGTGGCCGCCTGGACACTAAAGCTTGCCAGATGCTCACGTAGCATAAAAAGAGAGAAACATGAAGGTCCAACACATCTACACTACATGTGCTGATTTCTAGGCGAGAATAAACACTTTCAAATGTTACAGTAAGTTAGCTTAGCAACACATTTCAGTATTTCAGTATACTTTAATACAGTTTCCACTCTTTTCTCAGAAAGCTGCAATGATATTTCTCCACAACTCAGTTACAAGTTCAGCCTTAGAAGCTGGTTGCATTTTCACAAATAATCCCAAACATATTTAATGACGATGAGGCTGTGACGCAAATGAGCTCTTCAACCAATCACAGTTATTACTGAGTGCAGTGACCATCACGACTAATTGCGGCTCAACATGAGTGTTTTTTGTAGGAGTTTTGATGAATCAGTGGATCTACCAAAAGGCTAAATACTTTCAGTCAAATAATGCAGACCAATCTTTGTCATATTATCAGTACACAGGTGCATTTTAATATATTGCACTATATGTAGAAATACAATCATAATACTAGCATTTTGTTCATATCAAGCAGCCTTATAAGCAATGCAGGCTAACAGCGCCTTAATCCCTTAGACCCTTACCGTTTAGTATAAAAAGAGAATTCCTCTATTTTTTTAAAGCACGCATAATTCAATCAATGAGATGTAAACAAGGTCATTCAGAATGGTTTGACATGAACGGTGGATTTTAGAGAAACTTATTGACTTGGCTTTCTCAGTTTAGCACTGGAGCTAAGAGGCTAATGGAGCTAACAAGTAATGGAAGCCTATGATCACCCGTTAGCATCACCACTATTCTTTCTGTGGCAGTTTCAGTAAAAGAATGACTTGGTTAAAAATCAAATGTTTGATATTAGCTGCCCATTTTATAGATTACATTAGCAAACCCATCTGAGATTACATAAAGGGGAATTCTATTGATTTTTGTGCATATTTCAATCGTTAAGATGTAAATAAAGATCGTTTTTATGTGTGATAGGATATCGCTGCTGTCAGAAGAAAACCTGGTATCCCCTAAAACGGCAACTTAACAGGAGAAGGAAAAATCATACTCTACTTTTAATGTAAGCCAATGGAACCAGAAGTCATTTTGGGACGCTTCTTATATATTTACACCGATCAGCCATAACATTCTGACCACCTCCTTGTTTCTGCGCTCATTGTCCATTTTATCAGCTCCACTTACTATATAGGTGCACTTTGTAGTTCTACAGTTACAGACTGTAGTCCATCTGTTTCTCTGATACTTTGTTAGCCCCCTTTTATCCTGTTCTTCAGTGGTCAGGACCCCCATGGACCCTCACAGAGCAGGTACTATTTGGGTGGTGGGTCATTCTCAGCACTGCAGTAACACTGACGTGGTGGTGGTGTGTTAGTGTGTGTTGTGCTGGTATGAGTGGATCAGACACAGCAGTGCTGCTGGAGTTTGTATATATATAGTTGCTGGCGTTCTATTGTGTTTATGCTGGAACGTTTTAATTTGATCGCTTAATGAAGTATTTCTGATTGGCTGTATACAAGTCCATTTGATTTCCCCCCAAAAGCCTCGTCACAACACAGCGTATCCATAATCACTCCATGTACCCACTTTCTGTGCGGCAGCTTTCAGAGGCATTAAAATCTTCAGGCGTCTGGTTCCTGTCACCACCACTCTAAACAACTCTGACTCGGGACCTTTATCTAGAACAAATCATTTTACTTACAGCCACTCCAAATGACTCTGTTTGCATCTTACCCACTTAATTACGCAGAAATTACTCGGTAACAACTATAAAACCGAACTACTATGCAAGATAAGTTGGTTATGAGTGACCTTCTCCGTGACCCCACTCGGAACACTGCTAGCTGCTAATCCAGCTATTCAGTTGGAAACCTCCCCCCCGAAAAACACATGACCTGTTTTCACACATACTCACATGCACACACAGCGAGACGTGTCTGCACAAATGCTCCAGACAGCACACGCACATGTCCCCTCAGTACCCACCGTACAAAATGGCTGCTTTGTTGTGAGACTGGCTGAACGTGAATATAGTAGCCCCCTTTTTTACTGCCTGTCCATTCAGGAGCTCCAACGCCAGCCTGAATCTGCTGCATTTAAAGAAAGCTACACTAAAACAGACACACAGGAGAGGTGTGTGTGTGTGTGTGTGTGTGTGTGAGTGCAAAAGAGAAAGGATGACGGGGTGGGAAGGAGGGGGGAACCAGGGGATGCTAGGATTTGTTAGCGCAGCAGAAAAAAGTGCTGAAAGCACAGAAAGAGGGAAGAGTCAGAGGGGTTTTCTGTGCTGGATTTGAGAGTTGAAAGGTCCTACTGTGATGGGGGAAACGTGTGTTTGTGTGAGTGTATCTAAATATCATGATACATATCAAGTATTGTGACATAT
The DNA here is from genome assembly GCF_904425465.1 of Colossoma macropomum. Taxonomy (NCBI): domain Eukaryota; kingdom Metazoa; phylum Chordata; class Actinopteri; order Characiformes; family Serrasalmidae; genus Colossoma; species Colossoma macropomum. The sequence goes on along the minus strand of NW_023494810.1, from coordinate 853,110 downwards.
TTTTTGGCATACTGCCCAACCTAGAGCTCCACCGATTAGCCAACTCGACGACTCGATCATAGACAATAATGTTGAAATGTATTTTTATTTATTTACATATTTATTTATTACTGTCCACACATTGTTTACTTAAAAAAAAAGTTTATTTGCTTAATTTAATGTATTGAAAAAAACAACAAAACATAAAATGTGGCCTGAGTAGAATTTTAGAATGTTATATTAATTCTTTTCCAATGTTTTCTCAGCAAATCAGCAAAAAAAAAAAATATATATTAAAAAAAATCACTCAGAAAATTAACAAAAACATGTAATTTGACCAGTGGTGTTTAAACCTTTGCACACAATTCTGGCAAAACACTCCACACCCAGGGTCTCAAATAACCATTTTTACAATTTATCCTTAAATACGGCACTTTTTAAAATTGATTTATTTATTTTTCTACTCGTGGCTAAATATTTACATCTGGTGGGTAGGTTAGCTTTAGACTGTGGCTGGTTACCTCAACATAAGCTATGTAAATTCAGCTTCTGGTAGACTTTCACAACAGTACAACAGCGACGCACAAACAGAACAAAAGCACCCAAGTTCCAACACATTCTCTGCTCCTAAAAATAGTGGGAAACTGCTTAAAACCATGAATTAACTCACCAAAGTGGCTGATGTTAGGCTACTAAGTAAAGTGTAGTAAAATGACACTCAGACTGACAAACTGTATAATTGCTACATTCCGTCGTCTCTTTATGGCTCAGAATAGTTAGTTAAACTCCTCAGGTTCCAAAATAGACACAGAAATACCTGCTAATCCAGTCAAGCTACAATTAACAATACGGCTTTCTAAATATGACTTGACATTTTCCGCACTGATTGGATCAGACCTACTGTTAGCCTTAACTCTTTTCACCTGCGCTCACGAGCTACAGCAGCCCATCCTATTTAGCAACGATCATCTATGCTCTGAAGGTGATGAAAGAGTTGAGCCATAGCCCTCAGCACTGAGACAGATAGAGGGTTTGGCAGAGCATCCCCAGGCTTCGCAATTCAATTAAAGGCCCAGGCCCGGCCGGCTAATTCAATCAGGACTGTGTGAAAGCAATTAGACGACTGGCATTCGGCTTACCCCACCACACGAGCGCACATTACCGATTCATTTCCCTCTCTGGGTCCCCCTGTCCGCTACAATTAACATGCATGGATCTGCCCAGGCATCCGCAAGGGACTTAACCGTGGCCCGAGAGTCTCCATCACTGATCACCTTTGGAAAATCACACAATCTTAGAGTTCACTTTAGGGTTTATTTCAGCTTTGGGGGGGTCGCACTCCTCATACCACCTGACCCACTGTATCTACACTCACTTTGTCTTTGACGCTCATAAAAGTTCTAATATCAGAGAGAAGCACAATGACAGGGCTATCACAGCATTTTATGTCAACTAACTGCTTTACAGTAAGACCAGCCGGAGATTTTAACGTGCCAACTGGGCACAACAGAGCTCAAAATCAAACTGTTTAGTCCAAAACCGAGCACCTGGCAACCCCAGTTAGACACACGCAGACATAGACATAGACATACATACATACATCTTCTAAACCACTTATCCTTCTGGGTCATGGTGGGATGCTAGAGCCTATCCCAGCTGTCATTGGGCGGAAGGCAGGATACACCCTGGACGGGTTTGCCAGTCCATCGCAGGGCAGACAGACAGACATACACAGTCACACACACATTCACACCTAGGGGCAATTCAGCATGTCCAATTGGCCTGACTGCATCTTTTTGGACTGTGGGAGGAAACCGGAGTACCCGGAGGAAACAGACACGGGGAGAACAGGCAAACTCCACACAGAAATGACCCTGGTCGCCCGGTCGGGAATCGAACCCAGGCCTTTCTTCACTTTTAAACATCCTGAAATGACTCAGTCTGCTACAGTAAAGGAACATAATCGATGCTGACTGTATACGGGCTGCATTTCCCATGAGTCTGTGCACTGGGACATAAATATGTGACGAAAAATATGGCTTTAACACAAAGTTCCTCCCTTTTTAAGCCATAGTTGTTGTTGTTGTATAGTTGTTTAAACAAAAGAGACACAAGTACAGAATAGAATCATTTTAAGTCAAATTTAACAACCATAAACAATCACAACACTGTTAAAAAGCCCAAAAAGTCCAGACAAAAAGCCCAAAAAGTTCATCCCCCTCCAGGCATGAAAATACTGTTAAGGAAATGCTTTAAGTTCTACTACATAGCAGCGACCTACATCCGTGGTTTATGGAGAAAAGCCTTTCAGAAAATGGAGCTAGACAGAATAGCTAGCATTACTAGAGCTGTGATTCCTTTAATTACCATATGTATTCTATTCCAGAATATCTAAATCTATATCTAAAATGCTACAAATCAATAAATGTCATTTATTCATTCCTTATTCTTATTCAACATTTCACAAAAGCTGACAGGGTATTGTTTTTTCCTCTCCTTAATAATAAATTAAACTGGTTTAACACAAAATGTCATCTGGCTAACACAAGATAAAACAGCACAGGATGGTAATAATGTTAGATAATGTAGCTACAGGTAGGCTTAGGAAGACTGACAGGATATAATTTGGCTATTACTGGAGAATCAATTTAAACTGGACTGTTTACTGAAGGAAAGACACATATCACTGGTAAAGGGTCCCGTTTTGTTAAGCTTTATGCCTGTTAATTGGAATAAGTGGAAACGTTTGCAGAGACATACTACAAAAACTACTGTTTTGCTGGAGAATTATCTTAATCTAGATATTCACCATAATAAACTATTGTCAAGAAAAGATTCTTTATGTATGGAATTTGTAACATATTTTCACCATTGGAACAAAACCCTGGATCACTGAAGTCATAAAAATACAGAAGAAAGAAAAAGATTTCTTAATTCTGCATATCTGAATTGTTAAGATGTAAACAAAGTCATTCGGAGTGGATGTGAGCTGCTCCATTCTAGAGAGAATTACCAACTTTGCTCACAGTGGTGGTGATAGGAACCAGACGTCTTCAGCGTTAAACCCCTCTAAAAGCTAAGGTAAATTATTAACTGGTTACAAACACATTGCCCGATGCCTTAGACATTGCTCTGTGATAGTTCTGAGATAAGGTTTTGGTCTAAAATATACATATATATGTACATATATGGAGGAGAATGGAGAATTTTTGCATGCAGTGTGTTGTAAGGCAAAACAGTCCCCAAGGTAAACTTTATTTTTTGAGGTTTTCATCAGTTTTACATTTTAAAACACGCAGATTTATTGGTCATTCTGGTTTTGCATTGTAGACATCATGACCCCTGGTTCCTATCACTGTCATTGTAAACAAAATTGTGGTCAATCCATAATGCACCATTTCACATCAAACCACTCTAAATGACTGTTTACATCTTCATATTTGAATTATCCCGACATTTTCAAAATCAGAGAAATTCTCTGATGTGATGAGACTGATTTCCAAGTAACTGTCAATCATTGCAATCAGTTCATTCTTCACAAATCTTCACACCATGCTGTCATTTTTAAATGGTGTAAAAACAAGATTTCAACTGCAGGAATACTCTTAGCTAGTGGTAACTCGTTTGACGTTTCACGTCATGTGTCGGTCACTGGAGAACAGTTTCTGTACATGTTTACATGTAGACAGTTTGTAGACCTCCAAGCTGTGGATAAGCGCTTTAACAGACTGCGGCCGGCCGCATGTTCTGGAAATTTAAATGCGCGTCTGAGGCTCAAAAGTTTGCAAGTCTTTTCAGATCTTTAAAAGCCTTAATATGCATGAAAGTCTGGAATACACGCGGAAAACCACACATCAGAATTTAGACGTCCATCTCATCCTGCGAACGTGTACGCGAGGGTGAGATCAGCTCCGGCAGTTGTCATGGCGCTCCTCAGACAGCCCAAATCCGCCTAGCGGGTGCCGCCGGCGTGCAGATTAAGCTGGCCGGTGGAGTGTGTGCGTGTGTGTGAGAGGGGAGATTACTGAAAAAATGTGTGTAACACCTGGGAAATGAGCTCTCCGGGGTGGCCGCAACAGCTGGAAGGGTGTGTGCATGTGTGCTTTGTTACACATGTTGTGTTTGCTCACACACTCGCTCGCACGCGCACACACACAGAGCAGATTAAAAGAAAAGGAAAAAAAAAAATTGTCTGGCCACGACGTCTGGCTTCAGCCCAGAGGACAACTCCATCTCTCAGGATCTGCGGATGGCAAAGGTGAGAAATGCCAGGATGTGGCTGTCTTGAGCGAGATACACGGATGCGCTCAGCAGGTACAAGGACAAAGGGGACAGGAGGAGGCTGGGTCTGCACGATGCATCACTATATTGCAATTTAACAGTGTAACTGTATTGCGATTGGGTCCCGCTTCATATTAAGTGTCTCTAATAACTGTGTAGTTATACATGAATAGCATATGTAACAACACTGTTACTACTGATGATTTAGAGATGGATTACAGAGGTACAGTCTGTGATTACACATGTGTATCAACTTCAGTTTTGCCTCATGTAATTACACATCTGTATCTTTTTGATACAAAACAGATCAGAAGTCTTTTCCAGCAGTTAAAGGAAGAATGTTTTACATAACTTTACATTTATGATTTATATAATTACTGTGGAATAACTGTGTTATAACAAGGTGACCTAACCACATCACATTGATTAATACCATTCTGCAATGACACTGTACCTTTATAACAACTACACAGGAACTTTCCTGTAGTGCAGTGTTAAAGTTACACTTTAAAATAAGTGGACAGTTCCTGTGTAATTGTTATGTAGGTACTGTGTAATAAAGGAGTGATAATATAGAAATTGCTTTGGGGGCAATTCAACACATTTAATTAATGTCTTAAAAGTTACATTTTAGGATAAGAAAACTTCAGGAAAAACTGCTGTTCCAGTCTGAATACAAATGTAATCACATTTATGTTATTACACTTGTATAATTACATGAAAGAGAACAGACTGTTACCACTATTAAGATACACTATTAAGATTGTGTAATTACATGAGGCAAAACTGAAGTTGATACACGTGTAATTACATAAGGTGCACTGCCGTAATCCATCTGTAACAGTGACGAAATCATTAGTAGTTACACTATTGTTGCATATGTTGTTCACATGTAACTACACAGTTATTAGAGACATTTAATATAAAGTGGGACCTGCAGTTGTGATGTACATTATTTTACCCACTTTCAACATCTGATATGTGTTCTGTGTTCTATTGTGAATAAAATAGGGGTCTATGAGATTTGTAAATCATTGCATTCTGTTTTTATTGGAATTGGGGTTGTATATCGTCACTGTCGTACCATTTTTAGGTTAATATTTTATTTACGTCAGCTGCTCTTTACAATGCGTGAACATTTGAGTAAATGATGAGTAAAAAAACAGAAACAGCCAAAAATCACTGTGAAAAACACTGTTATATGAAATCAGGTTAGAGTGAAGCACATTCTAATGAGAACAAAGAGTATTATAGACGTTTTGTGCAGTTAAAAGGAAATTACACTGATTTTTAAAAATATTTCTGTATAAAATTATCATTATCATGTAAACAAAGTCATTCCGAGTGGTTTGATGTGAAATGCTTTGTTGTTACACAATCAAAACAGTTCACAGTGGATTAAACGAATGGTTATGAATATGCTGTCTGATGTCTAAAAAACAGATTTCAACAGTTTTGAGAGACGTTTTTGGCTTAAATGTACTTTTTTCAGGTCAAAATTGTTCATTTTTTAAAAACTTTTTACTCACAGATTCATTGTATCGCGCTGATATTAGCTCGTCTGTTTGTAGTCAGTAATAAATATGCCAGTGTTTGACAGTCATATTTATCTTCATGCATACATTTGATCTATTTAGCTTGGAAAGCTTGTCTGGTTCAAACAACACAGAACTGAATTAAGTGTATTTTGCTTTAAATAACCGGACCTTGTTCTGACTGTTACAGCTAGCCTCTCAGTCTCTTACCAGCTGTAATGTTTGCTCTCAGCTAAATTGTTCATAAATGGTAGGTGATGGAAACAAAGTTGCTTTCATTTGAGTTGTACAGACAGACTGTATAAAAGTGATTAATTATGCTCAAATCGTAAGCATCATTCCCGCACTGGGTCGTCATGTTTTATCATCAGAATTAGACGGGTCAGTAGGGATGCAATCAACAGTTATTTCTATAATCAACTGAAACAAATTGGAATTTTTTTTATAATTTTTACAGAATTTGAAAATATTGGGACTCATTTACTAACCGTTCATCAGAAGAAAGTTCTTCTTCAAACCCACTTACGCAGTTTAGAAGTAGATTCTGACATTCAATGTTCTCTGTTCTCTTGTTTGGGATTTGTTCTTAGGTAAGAACAGAATCTACACACACTTGAGAGCACAAAGGTGAGAACAGTTTGCTTTAAGAACACGTCATGAATCTGACAGACTTTTTCTTAGCATCTTTCTCAAAAACACACTTAAGAAAAAATGAGGAAGATATTAGTGAATGAGGCCCAGTGTTCTATTAGCTTTCATTCAAAGTGAAATTACTAAGCTTACAATTGGTTTTGGGACAGTATATTGGTTATAATTCATAGATGAATAGATAAATAGGCAGACAGACAAACATATAAATAGATAGATGGATAGATAGATATAAAATGAAAAAAGAAAAAGAAACGTGTGTGTGTATATATATATATATATATATATATATACACACACACACACACACATATATATATATATATATATATATATATATATATAATATGAAGTAACTGCTGCCCTGTGTAGTAGTTATTGTCTGGAGTATTTATTCTATATTCTGCACTTATTTTATCTGCAACTCCTATTTATCATCACTGTCCTAAGAAAACCATGTATGTCCATTTTTGTTGTATTTTTACAATAATGATGTATTTTATCTACATCATTTCAACACACCTGCTGTCCTTTAGGTTCTGTGAACATTTCATGATGAACAGACCAATAGAAATTCTCTAAAATCATATGGAATAAAACAACTTTAGATTGACTTACATCGCAAGCTCAGAGAGTTTTACCCTCTCCTGTAAAGTTACTATTTTGGAGATACTTGTTTTTCTTTGGACAGTGACAATGTGCAGGTCATTTTGAGGAATGACAAACAAAGACCACTTGACTTGACTATTATTATTATATTATATAACTATTATTTGAATAATCCAATAATTAGCCCTTTGTGCTCAATCACAGTGCAAATCATTTGAAGTTCTAATTATTGAGCAATTTCTTCTTTTTTCATTGTCAACCAAAGCCATATCACCCCCTATGCTTCCTGCAGCACATTGCAATCTGTCAGAATGATGCATCATATGTTCAGCATTGAGCACTTTTAAATTGACAGTGATTGACAGCCTTTTAACACAACAGTCTCACCACTGGTCAGTCACTTATACAAAACCGTAGACATGGATTGGAGTTATGCAGCAGAAAGGGCGGAACAAAGAGAGAAATCAATTCAGTCTAAGAGAAAGTGCAATCACCGGGTTATTGTTAAAATGAAGAAAATAAAAGAGTCCGTCTCATGAAGAAAAATACATACATATCTAAACCTCTCTTTTCAAAAGGCCCTCTAATAACAGGCGTGTGTTAAGACTTGCAATGGAAAAAAATGGATTTCCAAAGCTGTGCACTCTGTCTAGAAATAATATGTGTATCTGCAGCTCACCCCCCTCCACCCCCCCAGGACAGAAGTGCATAAATAGAGGCTGGTAAAATTACAGGAATCAGAAGAGGCAGCTGAATACATTCAGGCAGAATCATTTCATGCGGGCGGATCACTTGACTGATAGCTCACAGGGGGATGCGAGTAGGATACGTGATTGGAGGTGGACCCCCACCCCACTCCATTTCTATCCATCCCCCCACTAGTCAGCCTCCTTTCCCTTAGTGGAGCTGGCTGCAGATGGCCGGGGCGGAGCGAAGCCTAGCATATGCATTTATCTCCATTAAAGACAGCCTGTCAATCACAGCCAGCCGTCCAATTGCGGATCACGGCCGCAGTAGTAGTCTTACTTCCCTCTGTGAGATGAACACTTTGTGGGGGACATGAAAGTGTGGGCAGACATATACATTATATGTCCAAATGTATCCAGACAGGCATTATAATGAACGCACAAAGCTGTGTGATCTCCATAGCAAAGCATTGCTACTAGAATGGGATGCTTTAGAGCAGAGGTTCTCAACCTTTCCACCCCAAGGCCCACCTGTGTATAACTACAGAGCATAGCGGCCCACAGGAAACTAAAATCAGCTGTTTGAAATGAAACTTTAATTTTCTTTTCTTAAATGCTGACACTGAAAACCTGAAAATTAGGTTCTGAAAAAGATCAGATTGGCCATTCTGGCTGTCAGTAGGCTTGCAAAAAAAAGGTACGTTAAAAACATGTTAAAAAGGAAAAATCATGGCTGTAGTGGTGGTAAAAAGGGGCAAAACAGAAAAAAAAAATAGAAATATGTGATTTGGAGCTGCAGTCCATCACATTTTTACTAAAAATGCTCCACTGGCTTTTCCAAAAGCGATCCATTCGAAATAAACGACACTCCACTCACCGGGCTTTTGGGTTAGCGTCATCACAATCAACAATAACGGTAAATCTTGCTCGATATCTGCTTCTTTGTCATTGGTTTATCGGTTTAACAACTCAGGTCACTGATGCTCGGCCAAATACGTGCTCCGCGACCCATGAGTTGAAATCAAACTCATCTCTTCTCTACTCTTTTATGGCTTTTAACAGCAGCTCCTGCTGAGAGTCTGTAAAGAGTCAGTCGTTATGCTGACTGTACGGTGCTGAAGTGCCTCTAGAAGAGAAGGAGAGTCAGCTTTAATGATGAATTCCCACATTTGATCACAGAGAGCATTTCCTTCAGCAGTGAACTGAACAGGGTTCAGCTGAATCGGAGACCCGCGGTTTCTGCCGGTTCAACTGTCTGCTGAAGACCCGAATACGGGTGGAGTGAAAAGGTCTGGTAAGTCTGACTGGTGTGAACCAGCTTTTAAGAAGGAGTGTCGTATACATGAGATATATCATGTATACATAATGTAGGGGTTTTGTATCCAATGGGACCAGATGGAACACAGAAATTTATAATAAGGGTGTGGCGACGTGACATCACCCCAGCTAAAGTGTATAAAACGTGTTGTCTGAACACTGTATTTGCGCGGTTGGGTCTCTCGAAACCTGCATGCCATCTGATACTGAAAGAAAGGAGAAGCCTTTTTCTCTCTTTCCACAAACTGGAAGACTGAAAACTCTTTCCTTTTTGACATCTTTTGAGAACTTAGACTTAGAACAGTCATTAGTATAAGTGTTTAGCCAGTATTGAAAGATTTCTTTTTTAAAAATATTATGTTGAAGGCCTGCGGCTGAAGGGGATGGCCCTTGGTCCCGACAAGTCCACACCAAACAAAGTGCCCTGAAAAACTTCTTCATCTCTGGCTACGGCCCACTGGTGCTCCACGAACCACAGCAGTAATGCTCAAGCCTAAGATCACCATATTCAATACGAAACATCAGCTAAACATGCCATTCTATTGGCAAAGCTTTGCTATGGAGCTCTCTGCCATGTTAATTGTTTCTGGAGTGAGAAAGAACTATCAAACCCCTTTGGATGACTTGGGCTCTTGAAGCACCACTGAACACCTCTGGGATTATTTGGAGTGAAGAAGTTCCATTAAACACCTTTGTTATTTGTTGAAGGGATGGGCTCAATTGATCACCTCTGAGATGAGCTGGAGTGCTTGAGCTCCACTGAACATGATTTGGATGCCATGTAGTGGTGAAGGTCCACTCAACATCTTTGGAATGAGTTGGAATTTGTGATCCAGATCTAATCTGCAAAAAATGGGCACAACCTTACCATCGATCTACTGGTCCTCACAGCAATGTTTAAACACCTAGTGGTGCAGCAGGGGCTAATACTGCACCAAAGGAGGACAAGTTCCTCCTTACAATAGCCTCAGTTTTGTAAGAGGAGTTGGTAGAGCAGGTGTCTGAGGCCTTCTGGACAGTGTCGATAGGTTTGACAAAAGGACGCTGCTGTTTGACTCCACGAGACACACACACACAAAGGAGACCACCTTTGTTGAAGGTCACGCTACAAGCACCTTAGGTATCACTGCTTTCACTAATATACCACAGTGTCACTTAACACGGTGAGTCACGGCAAGGCCGAGGCACTGCAAGCTGACACCGGATGCTGCCGTTGTATCAGCCATGTTCGGACTATCTTTAACAGCAGTGGGCTCTTTCTTCCCCTGTCCTGCCTCAGGTGGCCGAGCCGTGTGAGGAAGGCCAGGAGAATAGGGGATCTGATGGCAGAGGTGATCTCATGTCACCATCTCTTGGGCTTGTTTCTCAGCACCACAAAAGACAAGGGATCCCCCTTTGTACCCCAGAGAATCCATTACAACAGGTAACACCCATCAGCGCTGGGATTAGCATGGGAAGCATGTGTCTGCCAACCTCACCGTCGGTGATCATGCCTGGATTATTACTTTGTTATTAATCTTAAGACTTATTATTCAGTATCAATTATATTAAGCAAGGATTTTGTATTCTGTATTATGTGTCTTATTTTATAACTATTATGGAACTAATATGTAACTCATGTTGTTATAACAGTAAGGTATTGAAGTGTGGCCCCACATACACACTCTTAGGGTCAGTTTCCTAGACAGGGATTAAGCCTAGTCCTTGACTAAACAGAAATCTGAACTGAGATTTTTCATTTAAAGGAAAATACAGAGCACTAAGATTAATCCCTGTCTGGGAAGTTTAACCAGAGTTCTAGGTGTTAATGTGGTAACGTTAGTTTAGTTAGTTTTAACACTAAATGGTCTTTAATTAATGAAGCCTATAGCTGCTAATTCACCCTTTTACCCCAAAGGTTGGCACACAGACTGCTGGTCACATAGCAATGACAACAATCTCGCCTAGCTAGTAGTTAAAGAAAAGGCAAAGAGAAAGATTTAAGACGAACATCGACAATTTGGAGACGAATGGACTGATTTGCATTTATAATCACTCCAGCTGGTTTCCAGATATGTTTAATCTGCAATGATAAACTGTGAAACACTAAAAAGTAGCAAGGCTGAAGCTGCTTCTCATTTGCCAGCTTCTCGTTCGAATTTTCCCGTTCCACCTTAAACGGTGCAGAACTTACATTCTGGCGCCGGTGAGTGAGAAGCTTCAGCCTCGTAAAAAGTCGAACGTTAAAAGATATTTTACAAGAAACTCTTCTACTTTTGGAAAAGTTTCCTGCCAGAGATGCGAGAAAAGCAGCTATAGTTGAGCTAAAGCTTAAAGCAGAGCAAAGCAAGTCTGTGATTTTAAATTTGCCTATACTAGCGCATTAGCACATACTGAGACATATTCACAGCCAAGATGGTAGAATGGGCATGAATTGTTGTGGCTCCCAAGGTGGTTTGATTTTTACTGAAAGGATAAAATGGCTAAGAATGACTCTTCTTAACATTTGGGTTGAGACCCCTGACACAGCTGAATCATGCAAGTTGACAATGGTGGACTCGTCGGCTGTTGATACGCACTTTACCAGAGTGTGCATGCTCTAGGAGGTAGCTGCTTGTTCTGGGGTTGAAATATACGGCTAGATATGTAAATATAGACTGTTAACATCCACGTGGACCTGCATGCCCTCATTAGGCCGTGGCGTCTGAATCACGCGTTATTTCGGGGCTGAGGGGTTTTGTGTTATTTTGGGGCCGAGGGGTTTTTGCGCGTCTTTCGCGGCTCGCGGCTGGATCAGATCGATGTGCTGGGAGGCTTTATGAGTTTTGACTGCGCCTGTCAGAGCCTTGGCCCCTAAACTCCAAATGTGCCCTTTTCTCAAGGACGGGCAGTTGCCAGGGCAACCGCAGCCGTTGCCGTGCTTGGCCCTCCCTTGTTGTGCATGCATCCCTCGCTCTGGTCAAAGGCGTGAAGGGGGGGCGGGGGGTGGGGGGGAATCTGCTCTCTAGAAACCAAGGTGTGTTTAGAACAGACTCAGAATATGAATGGAGAGAGAGAGAGAGAGAGAGAGGGAGAGAGAAACAACATCAGGAAGCAATCTTAGGACAAACAAAGAGAGGTCCTTCATAGAGGAGAGCAGAACGGCTCACGAAGGCTGAAAAACATCTTTCTCTTCTGCTCTCACTGCCTTAAATACAGCTTTCTATCATTCTGCGTTACAGTCCGCTGAGGCACGGCGCCTTACGGGAAAGATTCGGTCGCATTTTCGGAATAACACAGGTGCTGTGTTTTCTACTTTTGCGAAATGCTTCAGGTTTAGCTGTGCCAAAACAAAATCAATGAGAATCCAAATAACTCTCACTAAATGGACAGCAGCTTTACCCTCGAGTAAACAACGAGAAGGAAGTATGCAGCATGCAGGAGGAAGAAAGAGAGAGAAGCAGAGAGAGTAAGAGACAAAGAAAGACAGAGAGGAACAAAGCAGAGTGAAAAGCTGTAAGAGAGAGAGGGAGGGAGAATGACAGAGAGAGAATGACACAGAGAGAGAGAGAGAGAGAGAGAGAGAGAGAGAGCGAGAGAGAGAAGAAAAATGCAGCAACACTAAAGCAGACGAAAAAGAAGTGCCAGACTGTAATGCACTACAGGAAGTGTAGGGGGCGATATGGCTTCTACTGTTTCATTTAAAAAGCCTCTATAATGTTCATATGATCCACAGAGTCACTCTGACAGACTGTAATACACTACAGGAAGTGTAGGGGGCGATATGGCTTCTACTGTTTCATTCAAAAAGCCTCTATAATGTTCATATGATCCACACAGTCACTCTGACAGACTGTAATACACTACAGGAAGTGTAGGGGGCGATATGGCTTCTACTGTTTCATTTAAAAAGCTCTATAATGTTCATATGATCCACACAGTCACTCTGACAGACTGTAATACACTACAGGAAGTGTAGGGGGCGATATGGCTTCTACTGTTTCATTTAAAAAGCCTCTATAATGTTCATATGATCCACACAGTCACTCTGACAGACTGTAATACACTACAGGAAGTGTAGGGGGCGATATGGCTTCTACTGTTTCATTTAAAAAGCCTCTATAATGTTCATATGATCCACACAGTCACTCTGACAGACTGTAATACACTACAGGAAGTGTAGGGGGCGATATGGCTTCTACCGTTTCATTTAAAAAGCCTCTATAATGTTCATATGATCCACACAGTCACTCTGACAGACTGTAATACACTACAGGTAGTGTAGGGGGCGATATGGCTTCTACCGTTTCATTTAAAAAGCCTCTATAATGTTCATATGATCCACACAGTCACTCTGACAGACTGTAATACACTACAGGAAGTGTAGGGGGCGAGGTTTCGTGGAATTGAAGAAGCCACAATAGTTGAATGAGTCGATTTATGAAATAGTTGTTTTAATCTGCTGTAGAAATAAAAGTCAGTTGCAGCTTTTTAAACAGGTAGAATAAAAGACGTGTGTTTTCTTGTTGAGGCAGCGGGACAGAATGTGGAAATGCAGAGGGGAGCAGCTGGTACCCTCCAGAAAATTTACAGACACACACACACACACACACACACAGAGGGAATTGGGGAGCAGCGTCTGTGAGGTTGAGTATCAAATTCATTTGTTTCCTCTGCTGTATCAGCCGTCATCCCTGGAGTATATTTATGCAAGATTATATCAGAACTGACCAAGAGGTCTTAATGAGCCTTCAGGGAGTCCAGAGGCTATTATATCTATTCAATCTGCAAAAGCAACAGCTGCATAGTTCCTCCAAAGTGGGTGTGGACTCTCCTATACATATGGAGCAACAGTCCACTTCAAATTCCGCCTGACCTTTTGATTGACGACGAATAAAAAATGCTTTTTCTTCGGATTCTTATACCCGTCTGAGTCCACGTTATCCACTGCGATCTTCAGTTTTCGGTTTGCAGTTTACTTTAACAGCCATACTTGAGCATTTGTATGTTACAGTAATATGGATGATTTTGGCTGCCGTCTCGCCCAGAGGACTTTTATGGAAAAAAAAGAGAGAGAGTGAGCGAGAGAGAGTGACCGAGTGCATTTCTCATCTATGGACTAACTGCAGTGAGGAATGCGCGCCGCAGTCGTTTCTGGGTTATATATCACTGCACCTCATGAGACGCAGACGTCCAGAGCAACTTGTGTGTTCAGTGTAGAAACTTCATCACACTGTTAACCTCTTAAACTGCAGGCTTATTGTTCAGTTATTCATCTTTCAGGGAAATTCCACCCATTTTTCAGAAACTCTTCATGACTAAATCATAAAGATGTACACAAAGTCATTCAGAGTGGTCTAAGTTGAAACGCACCACTCTACAGAACCTTACTGAATCACAACAAAGCAAACAGAGCCATTTTAATGACTATCCAAAATGACCTACATGCATTTTCAAGTTTTTATATCTTAAAACAGCGCCAAGTCAAAATAAACACAAGTTTTATTTGGGTGCTACTTGCCTTACAAAGTCCTCCATGTATCTCTCCACCCTGCTTGGATTAAAAAAAGCCAAAGTTTTAAGCCAAAATCTTATCATAGAACTTTCGTATAACATTGTCTTGGCTTTTAAGCAGCATATTTGTAATCATATCATGTAATAACTTTTTGTAACGTAGCTTTTAGATGCATTAAACTCTTCAGACGTCTGATTCTTATCACCATCAGGCAAGTTTCTCTGGAAAGGGGCTTTTATGAATGACTTTGTTTACATCCTATCCCACTTAATTATGCAGACGGGGAATTTACAGTACTGTAAATTACCCAATAATTACTAGTTACCTAATAGGCAACTTATGTAGTAGGAATGCATTGACAAAATACTAGTATTGCAATTATATTGATATATACTGCAATTGTAATACATGTTGCAGTACATTAAAATGCATAATTTGACATGGTTTATGATCAGGCTGCATTATTTTGACTGATATAATTGGCTTTAGTTGGATTGCATG
Source organism: Colossoma macropomum (assembly GCF_904425465.1). NCBI lineage: Eukaryota > Metazoa > Chordata > Actinopteri > Characiformes > Serrasalmidae > Colossoma > Colossoma macropomum. The sequence goes on along the minus strand of NW_023494810.1, from coordinate 838,081 downwards.
AATAACCCTGACTCATCAGAACACCCACAGAAAAACTCGTCTGGAGTACACAGTAAAAAACATTGGTGACTGGACCTATTTGCATATTCTAGGCTTTCATTGCAAATGCCAGTATCACAATAATGATAAAGTAAGAACAAAGCAGCTCTATGAACTACTATAAAACTCATCTGTAAGGTACATAGTTATGAGTTCTAGGGACTTAAACATGCAGAACAATACTTCCAGATTAAGGGGTCACTCTGACAGACTGTAATACACTATGGGAAGTGTAGGGGGCGATATGGCTTCTACTGTTTCATTCAAAAAGCTCTATAATGTTCATATGATCCACACAGTCACTCTGACAGACTGTAATACACTACAGGAAGTGTAGGGGGCGATATGGCTTCTACTGTTTCATTTAAAAAGCTCTATAATGTTCATATGATCCACACAGTCACTCTGACAGACTGTAATACACTACAGGAAGTGTAGGGGGCGATATGGCTTCTACTGTTTCATTTAAAAAGCTCTATAATGTTCATATGATCCACACAGTCACTCTGACAGACTGTAATACACTACAGGAAGTGTAGGGGGCGATATGGCTTCTACTGTTTCATTTAAAAAGCTCTATAATGTTCATATGATCCACACAGTCACTCTGACAGACTGTAATACACTACAGGAAGTGTAGGGGGCGATATGGCTTCTACTGTTTCATTTAAAAAGCTCTATAATGTTCATATGATCCACACAATCACTCTGACAGACTGTAATACACTACAGGAAGTGTAGGGGGCGATATGGCCCCCTACACTTGCACAACAATACTTCCGGCTTAAGGGGTTAATTTAATAACACAGACGATGCAACCGATTGCCCAGAATGCAGGTCAAAGCACAGCTTTCCTAGTTTATGTATCAATTCACTTCGGAAGCCACAGACTTCTCAAGTAACTAGCGATTCCAGGGTAAAAAATCTGCACTGCACTGTGTTGTTAATACGATAGCACAGACAAGTCAACAGAGTCCTCGGAATACAGGTCAAAGCAAGCAGGGTCTGGCACAAGCCCAGACTTCAAGGCTCAAGCGGAGGCTCGCATCGAACCGTGCCAAAGAAAACGCTCGATATTCGACGTTTACCGCTCCGCTTCCCTGAGGCGTCTACACCTGCACTGAGGCAGGGTGCGTATTGTTCGCCGGTGATTCATTCCAGAGGTTCTAATGGTGGCCATTTAGGGGTGGAATACATTACAGGCGCCAATCATCCAGCCAGAGTGAGGTTGCACCCCAGAATGAATACGGGACGGAGCTGCGCACGTCAATTAATTAGCCTTTAAATATGTCAACGATTTGTTTCGGCTCAGACATTCAGCACTTTTTCTTTTTTTTTTTGTCGTCCAGCTCCTCTGAATGTCTTCCCTGGTCTGCTTAACCTTGTTATGGAGGATCCAGGAGCGGCTCGGCACTCTCGCCCATTTGTCCCAATCAATGGAGCCTGTTAAAAGCAGACCCCGGGGGTCAGGGGAAATTAAGCGGCCCTGCTTGTATTGGAGAAGGGGGCTGGGGCCCGGGGTGCGGAGGGGGGTGAGTGAAGGCCTCCCCGTTGCCATGGCGACTCGGTGTCGGACAGGGCCTGCTCCTCGTCTCCTCTGTGTGTTTGTTCGGCTCGGCCGGCCTTTGAGAACAATGGCCCTTCGGTGGCAGGGGATGCGCTCATTATTTACTTACTGCACTTATTAAGAGCTTCCAGAAGGGCGAGTTTACTGTAGGGGTTCATCTCGCAATTAAAAGTAAAGCTGGAAGTGAAAAAAACGAATTTACACAATCTTACTTCAAATGGAATTAAAGGAGAATTCCACCAACTTGTGTAATTCAGTCGCTGAAGCTATGGTGAACTGCAAAGAAGTTCACTGACTCTTTTTTTTTTACAGTGATAGGAACCAGACATCATAATGCCTATAATGCAAATACAGCCACTTTATTTCTATCCAGAACTGCCAGGGAATCTACATGCATCTCTTTTCTTGCATGTAATGTTGATAACGGTAAAATAGAGGTAACATAAAATCCAAAAATATCTTTTATTTTGGTACTATTTGCCTCACTACACCCTGCATGTACCTCTCTGCCATAAATGTATCTTAAAAATATATTTTAGGCCAAAAGCTTATCTAAAAACTACCACAAAGCCATGTTTCAGGCATCAGACAACATATTCATAACCATTTCTGCAAGATAGCTTTTACAAGAATTAAACTGTTCAGACACGCAGTTCCTGTCACCACTGCTGTGAGCAATTACATCAGTCTCTTAGCTAAAAGAAGTAAACTTTGGACACCATATCTTGGCTGTTCGACTACATTTGGGACAAGTGGGGAAATTGTTTTAATTTGTTTTAGTTTGTTTTGTTTTGTTTTCCCAGAACTATTTCTTTAATAAGGGTGTGGCCATCTTCTCTAAGTCAAAACAATGACTCCCCGAAGTGTAAGTAAGTGTTTTTCCTTTTTGTCAGACCACACACTTCGAGCGAATAAAGCTCTGCTTTCTAATATGTTCGCACTGGACTGTATCTGGATGATTTCCCCCCAAAGACGTAAGCCTTTGCACCAGTTTTGTCTTGAGGCCATGTTTCATAATACAGCCGCTAAAGTGTTTTCACACAGCTCTGGCTTAGTGTTGATTTAGTGCACTATTAAAATCCCACCTCAGATCGTGAGCGCTTTTTTATAAAACCACGACAGTAATCTTTGCCTGAGCACAGAGCTTGAGGAAAATAAGACGCCCAGTATCGCTACACTCAGTGTGACAGGATGCAGACCGCACAGTATGGGGGATCTGTTTACTTTACACACTGCATTAAAGCTACAACAGAGGGAAACAAACAGGCATGAAATGTGTAAAAGCAGGTATACACTCTGCAGTGTTTGCCATGATAATGCATTACTCGGGATAAAATTTTTGGTCTTCGGTTAAAAGTGGTGGAGTCACGTAAGGTGACGTTGCTCACCGGTGGCTGATTTACTGGCCTTTGTGACCAAAGATGGCCAGCGATTAAGTTTAGACAGCTTTCCAGATGAGCAAAAACCCAACGGGAGAATGGGACATGGATAGTAATCAGAGAAAATCATAGCCAAAAACCTACCAGCAGGGGAATATCATGGCTAAAAATCCACTAGCAGTGATGAATCCAAAAGCATGTGATGAAGCTCTCACACCATCTACAACTTGGTGGAAATGATGGATGCATCAATCAGAATGGGGTCATTTTTCCTGCACCGTAAGCCAACAGACGGAGAATCTTTACTGGATAATCTGGCACGCAGTACGTATGAACATAAATGGTGTCACACCCTGAATTTGGCAATGTTTTTAATGCCATTATCTCAAACACTATGTCACGCAATAAGCTTCTAAGACTGCTGTTAATACACAGTTCGCTGGCCTAACTGTGGACGTGGCACATCATGCAGGTCCGAATCAAAAGACAAGACTCACCCCACCCTCCCCCACTGAGAGCCAGCAGGGTGACACTTCAGCTTCAACAAACCCGGCTACGGATAACACGTTACCATGGCAATAGCAGCCAAGGACACCTGAGGATCTACCGGTTAAGGCTAGTTAAGGTGGAGCCTGGCCGTCCATCATAATAAAGCGATGAATCCATCACTAAAACAAACAGACATAACACTGGCTTCCCCTGAGGCTAGAACTGAGCATTCCAGCACTTCGCCTTCATATTTACACAGGTCAGGGCTGCGTTCTCACCGCAAGAGAGTCTGAACTGATGACAGTTCATTATTGCAACTCAATCAGTTGCTTATCAGCAGGTCATTTATGTAGGTCCTGTCTGGGCTGACTGAGTAGATATATGACTTTTAATACATGTTTATTTCTTCACTCTCTTTGAGTAGACAAAAGACGCTTAGCGCTGAGAAGAGCAGCTGGGTAAATATTGAAGGGTTGCCAAGTTACACACACACACATACGCTGGCATCAATACCAGTTTGCTTTTAAAATCTTGTTTTGTGACCGCAAAAGGCCACTTAATCTAAACTAAGCGTAATGGAACCCCTGGCGGTTTAGCCGAGAAAGCGGCTGAAACTGAGAGACTTGCTGGATTAGTCTAAGGTTCCTGGTGCTGGCAGGATTAGCCTGGAGGGCCTGGCGGGGGTGGGCAGACACTTGCACCCCACGACAAAGATCTCCCTCGCAAGTGTGAGAAAGACATGACAGCAGATCTGCAAAGGGGACCAAACCAAGGCTAGCCGGAATGGCCGCAATGCTAGCCCACAGAGAAGCTAAAACAAAGGAAGGGGGGAAAGAGAAACAAAGCCGGGAGGGAGTGGGTTCAGAAATGAAGGCATTCACAGATCATTTAATGGGGGCTTTCAGTAGATTGCATCAGCGGGCTTCTACCAGTGTGACGGAATTTGGAATTTTAATACGGAGAGAGGATCATTTCATCCCAGCTATGGTTAGCATGCGAGTGATCTGCGTCCAAGCATGGCTCCAGCTTCGCATCTCGTGATGCAGAAGTGCAGAAACACCACAAACTCAATCGAAGCTCAGTGCTACACCTATTTGCCCCAGTCCGTTCCATGAGCTGCAATAATACCCTATTGAACCACAGCAATTAAGCATGCATTCGCCTTTGGAGCCACAAGGCACTTTTAGCTGAACAGGCTAATCAAGCATTGGCTTCAGCAGGCTGGGGTAACCTGGGCCTCCCCAAGGGTCAAATACCTGCTTATCAGCACAACTTGCAGGTTATAGCCAGACAAGCTCAATTAGCCAGCACTTCAGCTTTTGTACGAGGCCGTGGCTGCTTTCAGCACACGCCCCATATCAACAGAACCGGGGCGTCGACTGACAAGCAGGGCCTCCCACAATGGTGCGATTGTGGCTAGTGCTGAAAGCCTTGAGTGGCTCTGGAGATGAGGGCTAGATCACGGTCAATGGAAAAGGAGAGTGACTGGAACAGATGCTGGATTTGTGACAACATGTGAGCGACTCATATAGAGCTGCATGTTACTGCATCACGATGAATCACAATGCAAATGAGCTAAAAAAAGGCAGATTTGGCCCGTTAGCTTTCTGATCGCTCTCAGATGTTCCAGATGAGCGTTTCTGTGGGTGTTGGGAGGAACAAAAGACTTTCACGTGGCCCAACAAATGTACATTTATGAAACGTACATGTACTATGACATTTATGAGGTAAACAACATGAGCCAGGTAAGTGCATTCAGACTCTATTTGAATGCTGTACCTACACCAAAATGTTGCAGGATAACTCACTGTGCCAAACAGCCTTTTACTTTCAATCCAGCACTTTTTGATTTCTGTTATTTAAATAGTAAACTCATTACAATAAAAAGAAAGGTTGGGTCCAATACAGAGCAAATGTTGTTTATATTACAAATTTGGCCAAGCTACACAGTTTGAGCTTCAGATCAAAAGGAGGCTAATAAAAATTGGCCACTTTGGCTGTAAAGAAATCAGAATTGGAATTCTGGCTGAAAGATCAATTGGTTTTATATCGAAATCGCAATTTGAAAGACTGCAAGAGCTACAAATATTATTACAGTCTTACAGTCTATTATCAACAGTGTTGATACTATGCAAGTTTTAAGGAAATTCTACCTAATAACATGTCACAACCACAAATAATTGACAGGCTGGTGCTCTGTGTTAACAGTTCAAGCATCAAGTCAGAAAAAATATGTGCTGGTCTTCTTAGCCAAAAATGCCCGTACCTCAATTTATACCTAAATTATTAACAATCGCAATTTAAATTGTAATCGCAATATTGGTCAGAAAAATCACAATTAAATATTTTGCCAAAATCGTTCAACTGGAATCATCCACAAAATGCATCCACGCTTTACGGACCAATCATTTTACACCAAGGGTTCTCCAATGTGTATCACAAGTGTATCACAATATGCATAAATACAGCATTTCATCCATAACAAGGAGCCATAATCTCAGACAGGCCTGGAGCTGGAGCTGAATCACAAGCAGGGCATCCGAAAGCCACAGGGGGCAGGGTGCAGAGAAAAAAGGCAGGGCAAGATATCTACTGTAGAGCTGTGAGCCACACGTTCTGGGGAGAATCAACAGGACGACCACATTCACTGCAAATGATCAAAGTTATTCCCATTTAGTTAATCTGACTGCTATGTCCTCCCACAACACACAGCGTATCCCCCAAGTGCATTTAGTACAAAGTTTCAGTTTGTTTTTTGCCACTCGCCACTACAGAAGCATGTCCAAAACAGTGGAATTTGGTAGGTCATGGTGAGGGGTTGGTAGGGCATCGCCCCACTAAATGACCCGCTCATGCCGGGCTTGATCTCAGATCACAAAAATGGTGCTCAAGGTCCACATCTTGTTTGAAAGCGATTACATTTGGGATTGCTTTGAGAGTCCGGTGAAAGAAAGTCTTCCCCAGGCTCACGTCTACTGCCCGACTAGAAAGAGGTTGTTTTCCATCCCTTTGATTGATGTTTTTCTCACGTATCGGGGCAAATGCTCCCCAGACGGCTCCCGGCAGCCCTTTCACCGGCCCCGCTTGGCCCAGCTGCTCTGTCAAAATACATGTTTACGTATCTCGCCGAGGACTCTGAAGTGCCCGGGCTTGTGTCTCGCTGCTGCTTTGATATTCAGGGCTTTGATGCTTTTCTACTTTTTTTGTGGCTACAGCAGCCAAAACAGAACAATTACATTTGTGTGCGAGCTTTGAACATGACGACAGATATTGGAAAGTGGCCAGGCTACAAAAATCCAACTAGCTTGCTGCTCTTTAGGTTCTCACAGAATGATCATCTGTTAAAACTTTAACGAACTGATGCGTTGTTTTGTATCAACAAACTGAACATTACAGTCGTTTTTTTGCTTGTCCAGGTTGCGAAGAAGCCCTTCCTTAATCACATACAGGTCACTCATCAGCCACGCCCAGCGCCTTTTATGTCTAAGACTTATTTTAGCCCTTTGGCTACGTGAAGCATCAGCCTGGCTGCTGCACTGGGATACTACATCAGATAGGCTGCTGTACAAAATCCCAGCTCAAAAAAATGCAAGCACCATGGAAAGGAAGACCCGGGATGGTGCGTGTGGCCAGGATACCATGATGTATTCATTAGAGGAATTACTGTAGTTGCGCATAAACAGCCATTACCACATAGGGATGGTATGTCCGCCCCGGTTTAGTGAACAGCTCCGAAACTGCCTCCTCCTCTCATAACAGGATGATCCAGAAGCGCTGAGTGATTACTCCTATGTGCTCTGATGGCAAAATAGGTCATTATGTGAAAAACATGTCATTAAGGAGCTGAGTGCCCAAATCGATATGCGACGTGCTATTTATGGTAACAGGGTCATGAGGAGGAGCTGTCGTAGATGGTGGGGGGGTTGGGGGTGGTGACATCATCACGGCCTTGTGCACGTGGGAGTCCGATCCACGCTTATTTTAGATGCAGATGACTTCCAAATGACTTCGCAAGTAAAGGGCTTCTTTCCATTGAGAATGAAATACCCCCCCCGTGCATCCGAACGTGCCAAATTCCACTCAGTGTTAAAGTCGCCGGCGTCTTGAGCTGCTCTGAGTGCCATTAAGTATTTAGAACACTCACTGTCCTTTAGAACAATCATATCTAATCCATCACTGGTCCCTTCAGGTTGAAAGATAAATTTCTCACGGAATTCCAAAACCCAGCATGCATACTTATATCCAGCCGCTTATTCAAAGCTGTGAAATAGAACACGCAACTCCAGCCAGTTTGAACAAGGCCTGAAAGGCGGGCACATAGCAAGCCACTTTGATCACCGGGAGCTGGTCAATAATGCTAATGTGTTGTCCTGGGCCTAGCAAAGCCATTCATCACACAGCTCCATTAGGCAGGACAGGAGCACAAAGCCTGGTTTGCCCCAGCCAGTGGCCCGGTCCAGTCGGGAAAAGCGACAGAAGGTGGGCAACTCGGTAAGGAAGAGGAATGCAAATAGTACAGACTGACATATGACACATATTTCTAACATGAAAGTCTAGTTTTATACCATAAGACAACAAAAAGAGAGGAACAATTATAGGCCTACAAACTACAGGAATACCAAGCGCATGGCATGACTTATTACAGTCACAGGGAAATGTCTGTCATGATGCGTTCCTCTTATTCCCTTTCCTCTTCGGCTTTTGGTTTCACCGAAAAGCCTTCTTAGCAAACCAATTTTCCTTCTAGGCTTGGAAAATGCCATACGGATAAAGAGAACCGAAACAACCCCATTAATAACAGGCCCTAATCCATTCCAGTCGTTCCTCCCTTTCAGTAAGGGGCTGCTTCTGTGCAGCGCAGGCTGCCAGCTCGGAGAGGAGCGAGCCTGGTGCGTCTCCGTGGTGCCGCCACGCACAGTCTTCTGGCACAAAATGCAGGGGGTGGAAAAAAAAAGAGCCACCTCAACAGCAGCTAGCAAGTAAGCGGCGCCTCCCTGGGCCGCCCGCTCACAGAAGAATCCTCCCAAATACCGCGGCTGTGTTGACAGCCTTGGCCTGACCACACCGGACCAAACTAGTCTCGGCTTGCCCCCAAAGAGAACCCCAGTCTCAGCATCTCCACGGAACGGCAGAAACCCCAAAATGCTGCCCTATTCCTGCATTAACCCAAATACATTCCAGTATAAGTTGCCAGCTCAGAAGCACTGTTGCATTATTAGCATCACAGCACTGTTAGCATCTATTACCTTTGCCTTGCGCTCAGAACAAAGAGCTTCTTAGCAACTGCCTAACTGCATCTGCCTGCACATGTAAACCAAAGTACTCTCAAAGCTAAATGCATTCCAGCACTGTTGCACCAACTGCAAGCTCAGAAGAATCACTGCACTACTAGCACTGCCTTGCATTCAGAACAAACAGCTGCATAAGAACTGCTAATTGGTTCTTCTTGCACCAGTGGGCCAAAATGCCACCCTTTCCCTGCAGAAACCAAACTGCATTAAAGCACAGCAGCTGAGTTAGCACTGTTGGACTGAGCAGGCACTGTTAGACTGTTGGACGTTTAGCAACACTGCTCTACTGGCATCAATGCACTGTTAGCTTTGCCTCGCGTTCAGTACAGACAGTTTAATACAACTACCTAATTACCTCTCCCTGCACCAGTGGAACAAAATTCTGCCATATTCCTGCACAAAGCTAAATGCATTCCAGCACTGTTGCACCAGCTGCTAGCTTATAAGTATCACCGCACTATTAGCTTTGCCTTGCAGAAACAACTTCGTAAAAGGGCTGGGAGCCGACCCCAAAGACAACCGACTCTCCGATTCTAGACGTTTGGGAATCTAGAGTTGATTCCGAAGCTTTAGACTCCACACAGTGATGTTCAAGTTTGTACACATGGAGCAGACATATATTAACGGAACTCTCTAGACATCCCGTCTGGAAAATGCATCCGTCCACAGCAGACACCACTAGACTCAGACAAAGTGAAAAACAGAAGATAAATGTACAATTTGTAAAAAAAAAAGTGGAAAATCAGGTACAGTTCAAGCTTTTCCCCAGCGGTCAAGTTAATTCAGCTAGGATTAGCTCTTCAAGCTGCTATGCTTTGGTCAAATAGGTCAATTGAACTGACATCTTGTGCCCTGAGGTGGTGGCAAATGTTGTTATGTCAAGATCCCTTTACAGAGTTATTCATAACACGGATTATGAACTTAATACTGATTATTTATGTTGACAGATCTCGTTTGTTTCTTTGAAGAGCAGCAACAGTCCATTATTAACATACACCGATCAGGCATAACATTCTGACCACCTCCTTGTTTCTACACTCATTGTCCATTTTATCAGCTCCACTTACTATATAGGTGCACTTTGTAGTTCTACAGTTACAGACTGTAGTCCATCTGTTTCTCTGATACTTTGTTAGCCCCCTTTTACCCTGTTCTTCAGTGGTCAGGACCCCCATGGACCCTCACAGAGCAGGTACTATTTGGGTGCTGGGTCATTCTCAGCACTGCAGTAACACTGATGTACCTGCTCTGATCGGTGTATACTCATTTTAAGAGACGTTGCATAAAGACCTGAACACAATGAATGCAATTCATAACAAGAATTAAACTTATATTTTAAATTGTTCCGCATTTAGTTACAGAGCTTTTTATACGCATACTCACATACAGTAAGCACATAAACATGTATATATGGACCATAGATGTGTTTGTATCTGAGGACAAATGTGTGCATGTATGCATGTGTGCTAAGGATGTATTTAGTGCATTGCTATGTGATAGCTGTGTTAAGTAATTAATTAATTGATTTTAAAAAAGTGCGTTATTATTGAGTTAATTAATTAATTAACTGTAATGTATTGTACTGCACTTATTGAAATGTATTGTATTGCACTGCGCTGTGTTTAACTCCTTTCTCTCTGTATCAACATGAACTTTTGATTCTAGCAGTATCTGAGCTGGACCGTCTTTCTCTCTAACCTATTGGTAACTAGCAAAGATACTTTCTCTAGAGAGACAAAGCACTTTTTGTAAGTCGCTCTGGATAAGAGCGTCTGCTAAACTCCATAAACGTAAATGTAGCTGTCATTTTTGGGAATCCCTGATGTACAAAAATTCTAAAGCAAAATTTGAAGCAGTTTAATGCTGGTTAATTTTTACTTTTATTGGGTTGATTTTAAAAAAGTTTTCTTACTTCTTACTTCATAACTGCATGTTGTCTATGCCGCTCAGCCACTGAGCGCTACTTTTCCTGAACATTTGTATTTTAATAGGTCGAACAGAAGGAACTACAGTACTTCATATCAAAACTTACATTTATCTTGGCCTACTTCCTGCTCAAGACCCACCAAACCTGTCTTTCATCAGCAGCAACAGCCATTAGCACAGAGATATCAAAATTCAAATTAGGTGTGTCTTAGACATGAAACATAAAACTGTGGGGGAAAAAAAGAGCCTCGGTGTCGGAGATGCGAGACAAACGGCCGAGTGCAGCAGACACCACAACTGCAATAGACTTGTATTAGCGTAGCGCTCCCAGTAGAGTCATCTGAAACTACATATACGGCAGTAGGGATCTTTAGATGGTCTCAGTAGGAAATGTTTTAAAAGTAGTGGTGTAGTGGTATGAGCTGGAAATGGATAAGAGGCTGCTGTGCATTATAAGCGCTCAGCCTGGTGCCACCACCATCTGGCCCTCTCAGAGTACGTCCTCCACAGCAACTGAATACACAAGACCACTGCACACATGGGAGCGCATCCAGGCCCCAGTTACCACTGCACATTTTATTCCATCATTAGAAACTGGGTATTATCGTATTAGTCTTGGAATGCTCCTTTTCATGAGAACAGAGGCAGAAGGCCGTCCACCAGAGCCCAGCAGAGATACAGGCAAAGAAATGCTCCACATATTAACTACGTTAAAGCTGAAAATTGCCAGAGCATCATAACGTCATCCGCTGTGCCCTGTGTGTCCAGCAATTGTCCTGCGAATTATCAACCGTATTAAGTATGACAATTCTACTGGCTAGACATGATAGGACACAGCCTCGTTCAACGACAGCCCGTTTGTTCCAAAGTCCTGATACAGTCACAAAGTGAAAAATTACATTAAAACAATACAAGACAATCCTAGTCGAGGCATTGGCACCTAGGCCACTTGTTTCTGGCTAGCAGCAGAACATTTCTTATGGCTTTTATTTGCTAGCAAAGCATGGGAACTGCTCGTGCTTTGGCAGTTGTACATATCCATTTGAGGTGGAGATATGCAAACTGAAGCTTAGAGATAATATTCAAAGGAAACCCAGACTCTCCGTCACAACTAGAGTCATATTTGAAAGCAAGTTCTACTTTTTAACCACTAAACACAGGGAAGATCTGCATTTTACACTTCAACAGCAATTTGGGGGATTTTCCAAGAACAGTTAAAGAGATAGCATATATTAGTATTGAGCCAACATCAGCAGAAAATTCTAGATTAAATATCAGACAGTAACACATAACAAGTCTATCCTGAAACAGCACTCTCACATTGTGTGATACGATATTATTAGCTGTGTATTTCCTCCTATGGGGTATTAGAGTGTAATTTGAGCATGATTTTTTGCTTTAGGATGCTCATCTTCAAGAACAGTTTGGCCAAAAATCTTTTTTTAATCCAATTTTTTAACTTACCCCATATCAGCCCGTATATGTTTGGTTTCAAAATTTGGCTTATTTAGCTTAAAACTGGTGCTACGAGTCTAATGTTGCCAACAAAGACTAGAAGCCAATAGTCACCCCAAACTATTTCCATAAATACATCTCTGAAACTTCTCTTTAACCAAATCCAGGTCTTCATTAAGGTCACGCAGACGTGTCAATGCGGTTCAGGACACATCGGCCGCTTATTCAAAGTTGCGTAGAGTCTAATCTGATCCTAAAATGAGCGCATGCAAATTTCACTGACAGTTTTGTTCTTCATCAGTTTCATCCTTATGTATCTGTATGATTAAACTCACATTAGAGGTGAGTGTAAGTTTGAGCTTTACATTTTAACAGCCTGAACAATGTATGATCAATTAAAATTGTCAATAACATCAATAATATTAGCAACGATAGCAAAAATAACAATGATGATACTAATAACTGTGCACACAGAAATCCTTGTACTAAAGTGGATGTTCTTCTTTTTTACCTACACACTAATATAACCTCAGCTGTGACTATATATTCCATTTAAAGACTTTTGCATTATAGTACTGATAAAGTAAATAACTACCTTGTTTACAGTGTTTAATGAAAATAATCACACTACACAATTAAATCACCTTACTATCTCAAAACAAGCTCTATTTTCATTCTCTGTGATTCGAACTATAAAGATGGTAACACTTTATTTGAAGGCTACATAACACAATGCATTAATATTGAATAGCATATTTATAAAGCAATACTTAAAAACTCATGAACAGTTTAGGCCTGAAATCCTAAAATGAATATGATATAAAATGTTTTATGACGTAAAAGACATTGAAGTTCTATTTGTAATATTGTATTCTGTGGGTGGAGCCAGAGTTCAGCAGTTGCCTAAAGTAGTGGACCTTTGCGTTTAGCTACGTGATTTGAGCGAAGTTTTGGGATCACAGATGGGTCATTCTACAGAAACGTCCATTTTTGTGTCCCTAGCGTTTACAGATATATTACATTAAAAAAAAAAACGTTAGGGTTACAATTTATTTATATTTTAAAATAAAACAATAAGTTATTTTAACAATGACACCTTCTTGAGCCTCAATTTAGCAATATTGGTTTTTAAATCAATTATCTAGAATTACACACACCACAGAAGAGCTCGTCCTCACAGTCATGTGTGAAGGGTGAGTGACGTATTTTGAAGGAAAAAAAAAAAAATTAACTACAATAATCTATACATGACTATGAAATATATGATTTAAATGACATAAAGAAAACAAATACCTAATAAATATTATAAGATATATAATGAAAGTTCACCAGGAGTCGTGTCACTGGTGTTACTGCGTAACAAAAAATCTCTTATTTTGAAATAAAAGTCACACTGATGACATCACTTGACTTCCTTTTACCTGTTGTCAGAGGATCTATGAAGAAAAGCACATGGTGAGTCCACTGTGTCTTTCAGTTATCAGAGATTTTCTCATTTAGCTCATGATTTCATATGAAGCTTTTAGCTGAAGTCACTGGTGTGACCGACTTTATTCTGAGGTCACTGTGAAAAAATAGAACACAAATGGATTAAATTCCATATTTTAGTGGATAATCCATGATTGACAACATGTGGTTTGGTGTTCTGTAGCAGCCATTCTGTAAAATGCATTGTTCATTAAAATGTCTCTGGTGTTCCTTTATTATGTGGAACACCAATGAGGATCGGTAACACCAGTGACTCCTATGGACAGACAGAGAAGTGGACGTTTCTGTAGAATGACCCTTTTACAGAAAACATTTCGGTGACTACTGACTTCTTGTGTTTGTTAGCAATGTTAGCCTCGTAGCTCCAGTTCACAACTGAAGAAAGAAAATCTGGACACCAGCCGTGCCTTTACTGATCAACTACATCTGGGTTAAATGATAAATTGTGTAAGATTTTTATGTGAAGTGCTTCAATTAAAAATAACAATTTTTAAAGCAAAAATCCTGGATCTGTGTCATCCAATCCTTAAAGTTCCAACAAAAAGTGTCATCGTGGCATCTCTACAAAGAACTGAGGGACCTCATTCTGATTCACCTCTTCAGGAGACGACTCTCCTTATGGCCCTGTACGCCGCTGCGTGCACTGTTTGCTAAATAAGACTCCCTTTATTTATTATCATGAAGACCAGATCACATTTTTGAGTCATTCGTACACAAATCCGTAACTCCAAAGTGTTGGCAAACGTTTTCTGCACTCTTGGCCGGCTCAGCGAGGGGTCTGCCAAAATCGCTGCGCTCCGTTATTTACACGCAGGCCTGTTTCTATAGCATTACTCAGGAGACGAGTTAAGAGAAGGACTCCCTGCCACTTAGTGCGAGTTTATGAGGAACATAAGGCTATTCATTATGCACAGCGCAGCTATGAGAAGAATGTCCTCGAGAGGCTAATGCCGGCTAGACCACACACATCTGCATTTCATCTTGTCCACACACAATGTGTTTCTACATTACGGCCTATTCTCTCTCGAAGCAAACATTAGCCTATTAGCGTCTCATTTTGTACAAGCAAACAGTCCTCAGTGTATACAAACTAAATTACGGTTCGAATTACAGTATTTGTGCAGGCCCTGCATGAGGACACGAGGCAAAAGAGAAAATAAAGAAGAGCCTACAAAACTGATGTTGACTTAAAGCGCTAAAGGGACCGAGCGTATATGAGAGAGCGATGGCATGAAGGGGTGTTGGTGAAACAACCGACAAAGACAAGTTATCTTTCTAGAGGCCACTCAGAAAGTGTGCCATAAAAAACACAGAACAAATGAACGACAAATCATTTTTCAGGATAGGATGAACACGATAACCATGCAATGTTGAACTTGGCCAGCGCAGCTACGGAAATCGGAGTGAACCGCGGCCAATATCGGTCGCTGTATATTTACATTAGCAACATTAAAATAACGTCCAGGCCAGATTAATTTGGACTACAGATTTAGTCAGTTAAAGCCAGACAGCAGGTGAGTATGTCACTGTATCCTCTAGATGAACCTTTTTTGCTTAAACACAGCTCTTGCAGTGCTGGTGTGAGAAAGCTCACGTTGCAGTGAGAGGTTTTGGGGTTTAAAAACCAAAAACACCTCATTAAATCGTGTAATTTATTTGCTTAGCGATGCCTGAGGCAAGTAAAAGTTTTACATCCTTAATACTGTGTAACTAAAGCATTTATTGCATTCCCCCCCGAAAGCACCACCATGCAGTGGACTGCAGTGGTAGCGGCTCAGCGTGAACAGACAGGAATTAATGGAAATAACTGATTCCAGTCACACATTCTTTTAATGGTACCCCATAGCTTATCTGCAAGTGCTCAAATTATGACGGGGACCACATCATGAAAAAATTAAGTTTTCCTTGATTATCTAAAATATGAAGACTATAATGAACATTCATTAAGTTTCAAAACTCTCCAGTCCAAATACAGAAACTAAGCTGCAAAAACAGCCCGTCTTGAATTCAGCGTTTTTTGTGATGCCATGAAAATCAACATTTACATATATCTGCCTATTCAGCCTACAGCAGTTAAGCCCCGCCCACTCATGCTGAAGTTATAAATCAAATCAAATCAAATCAAATCAAATCAGATTTATTGTCACATCACAAGAGTACAGGGACACAGGTGAGTGAAAAACTTGAGTGCGAGTTCCACAAATTATGCAGAGAACAGTATTTACAACATAGATAAACAAAACTAAAGGGTGTTTCATCCTGAACTGCTTGAATGAGGCGCAATACATAATGAGATGGTTAAGTAAAAATGAATTATGATAAAAACCAGAAGATGTTTTCAAGACAGACAAAAAGCAGAACATGTTACGATATGATGGTTAATTAAACGGTAATGAACTAAGCAAAGAAAGGTCGATTTTGATTCCAAGCTGACTTTAAAAAACTGGTGAAACTTAGATGATTATGAGTGACAGGACCAGAGTTGGGTCAGGATTAAGCTTTAAGATGAGGTCAAGGAGGTCACTGCTAAGGCTGTAATCATTTCAATACAAAGTCTAAGAATTAACGCTGGAAACAATGTGTGGAGATTTAAAACTGTATCAGTGATAAACTTCTTACTCTCTTCTTATTTTTGTGGAAATTACTGGTACATGACTCAAGTGACAGGATCCTGGGGTTATAAATTCTAGGTGTTGTGTTTTGTTATCAGTTTTGTTATTAAACATTGGATAAAATCTAAAATCACAGTAAAGCTAGAGCTGTGCAAAAGTCAGAGACCACCTTTCAGGTGTTTAACTTCTAATCACACAAGCCATTAAATACAATTTATTCACTTTCAGAGATATATTTCAGGGTAGAAGTGAAAAACCAGTTTTCCAAAAATGGAGTATATAAAATGATTCAAAGCTAAAGAGAAGTGAGGCTCCTAACGACCGTGCAAGACCCAGCAAAACTGCCCCCATCAGATAAACAGCACTTAAAGCTTTCATCTCTGAGAGAGAGGAGAAAATCAAGCTGATCAGATCTGAAAACATCCACAGGTGTTTCTGTCCATCCTTCCACTGTGAGAAGACGACTCAGCGCTGTGGGTCTGAAAGGATGTGTAGCTGATCAAGAAGAACCTCACTGAGAAAAGGAAATAGACTGAAAGGAAGAAATTTTCATAAACAATAAGACCTCAAATCACTGAATGTGTTTGGGATTACTGAGATCATGAGATGAAGAAAATGCATTTACATTTACATTTACATTACAAAATGCAGCCTGAACTGAACTTTGAATGTGTGGAAAAATACGCCTGGAAATGTCTTTGCAAACCTGAAAGCGAGAGTTCAGAAAAGGGTTGATAAAAATACAGAAAATCTTGGTCTAATTCTTACTTGCGTTTGTGCGACGTTCTGCACTACACAGTATTTTTTCTGTTTTTTTACTGATGCTGAAAAATAAATAATCTAATGTCTGTTTTGTCTTAACGTTAACCAAATGGTGGAAGGTCCTCTATGTGAGTATTAAGTTCAGGGAAAAATGCTGAGTTTAATTTATATCATTGCTGTTCAAACAAAACCAAGTATCTCCAAAATAGCAACTTTACAGCAGAAGGCAAAAACACTCTGAACCTTCAATGTAAGTTAATGTAAAGAGGTTTTATTCCAAGTGATTTTAGAGCATTTCTATTGGTCCCTTCATCATGAAATTTTTACACAACGTAAAGGACAGCAGGTGCGTTGAAATGAAGTAAAAAAAAATAATCGAGAAAAATGGAGATACATGGTTTTCTTTAGACAGTGACGATATTTAGTTGAATGTAGGTTAATGACCTCTACAAAGCATCTACAGTGGACCATCACATGAAGCTCTGCCCTGATTCCTAAACAGAAATAACAACAATTTCAGCATCACGTTCCGGATAGTGATCTCGCTGCTGCCCATCTGGGCTCAAGAGCGCTCCAGTCGTTATCTGTAGTAGGAGGTCAGAAAAGTGAGCTTCTATGCAGCGAAGAGTTCTCTGAGCACGTTTTCCATCAAACATATGGGAGCATGGATAACGGCTAAAATCGGCAGCGCCGAGGCTGAAGCGGGAGGCGGTGTCCTCTCTACCTGCGGCGCGTGTCACGGGGGGAGTGTGAAACTTTCATACAGGCTGTTGATCACGGAGTAATCTGACAGAGCAAACAGACACTAATCCCCCGGGGTGTGTTTCACAGAGATAGCACTAGCGCTAAACTTTAGCTGAGGAGGGTTTTATACCAGTGCGCTCCATTTCTCACTGAAAGGCCACTCCTCCGCATCCTTTAGACGACTCAGGCAAACTCTGGGCCTTCTGAGCAACTTTCGAGACAGTGTTCGTAGCTGAATCACCCAATGACTCAACTTTATGGACGTGGGGGGCTTTAGATAATCCTCAAGGTTGTCTCACACCGTGAGCGATCGAGTCTGTTACAAGCTAAAGCTACCAGATAAAGGCCGGAGGGCTCTTTGATCTTATCGGAGCGGTGCTTCTAGGCGTTTGCCCTTGGATCCAAACCCATCCTACTTTGTTTCCTTGTCGTTGTTCCTTCTGTGTTGCATTAAAGCAATAGTGCAGGTACTATATCAACTTCTGTCCATCGTCAGAGATAAAAGTACATCATACAGTGCCAGGAGCCACATAAGCAGGTCCACCTGAGATTACTAAACGGGAAATTCCACTGAAGTGATAGGACTTTATGCATAATTAAAGGGTTAAGATGTAAACAAAGTCATTCACCGTGGTTTGATGTGAAACGTTCTATAATACAGAAACGTACCAAGTCAGACTTGTGAACAGTGGTGGTGATAGGAACCAAACATCTAAAGGTTTTAATGCCTCACAGAAAGTTAGTGCGTGAAACGGTTTTGAATGAGCTGCCTGATGCCTTAAACGCTGTTTTACTGTAGTTTTGTAACAGGCTTTTGGCCTAAAGCGTATTTTTTTAAAGTGGTTCAGGGTGGAGAGGGTGTCGTATGGCAAAATAGTCCCCAAAGAAAACAACTTAACAACTTAACACAGTTTGGAACCAACGTGCGATGAATTAGTCGTGCAGTTTGCACAATTCTAAATTCTAAGGCAGAGCTTACTTTACATTACTTATAAGCTAATTAGCCTCATAGTCTGTACTCATTGTGCTTTTAGACGACCTCATACCACCCAGTGCCTGCTGTCACGTAAATACAACAAATCTGTTGTATATGCTATGTACATATGCAAATAAATATTCTTTTATTCCTACTCTCTTATACTTTAACTTATGCGTATTTTTATTTCTATTTTTGATTTTCTGCATAGTTTATGTAAGTTTATGTGCAATTATATGTGTTGGTGCTGAAACACTGCAATTTCCCTTCGGGATCAATAAAGATCGATCTATCTATCTATCTATCTGTCTGTCTGTCTGTCTGTCTGTCTATCTATCTATCTATCTATCTATCTATCTGTCTGTCTTTCTATCTATCTATCTATCTATCTATCTATCTATCTATCTATCTATCTATCTAGTTTCAGTGTAAAACTAAAGAAGCAAACATGAGAGAACAAATATTTTATGGCTAACCTACTTCATTCAGATTTAGGGGTGAAACTGAGTAAATCTGGCCACCCGTTTCAATACCAGTTCTGACATGCCTTCATTGTTAACAGGCCCACTGGAGGAGTCCCTGTTTAAGGCCTGTTCCATTACTTTATTAGCTCGAGTGAAGTTTATTGGATGAGCTCTCGGAAGGATGAGGGATCGAGTGACATCATTACAATCTAAAGCATTTCCCTTTTCAAACGTAAACAATGGCAGGCTGAGATGTTTGTAAACCATAGTAATAAAAAAACTTGACATTTAATAAAATTCTCAATATTTCAAAACCATAACACTTGATTTGGTGTGTTCACTTTGGGTTTAAGGCAGCAAACTCCATTTCTTACACATGACTGTTTATACAGCTTCATTACTCTGCTAGCTTGCTAAGCTTGCTAACTAAGTTAATAAAGGCAAAGCAATTATCCACATTATTAATGAATTTACTAATTTTATCTTCAAACATAATCAAAATTGTCAAACTTACCAAACTTGTTCAAACATTTTGCAGGGCAACGTTGGCATGACTCACTAACTAGCTCACTGAAGATCCCTAGCGGAGGAGCGAGAGCAGCATGGGTAGCGCCGTGGCAGCGGTGAGAGACACTTCAACCATGTAAATAGTCATCGTTGTGGCTTAAACGCTGTTTATTAGCTTGCTGGGCTACTCTGTGCTGGGTTATGGGATAGTTCACGCAGTGTTAGTGCCTAAACTCTCAGAAGTAAAGGTACTAAGCTGTCACTGGGTCAGTGCCCCTCTTGTCACTGGGGTGGGACCCTCAAGGCTCCATCTCAGTGCCTTCAGTCAGGGAACATAACTGAACCATAATCCACTGAAATGATATGTTCTAAGCTGTACTGACTCCACACACCCCGTCTCGTCTCCAGGCTTTTATTGTACTGTTCTGTTTAAAACATTCGGTTATGAAAAGGTACAAATACGAACTTTTCACCTGGAAAAACTTATTTAAGGTTCACAATCAGACCTTAAAACCACTGTTGAACCTTTGAGGGAACAAAAATGTACCTGAACAGAACCTTTACTAACAGTGTACTGTCCTGCTGGGGTGAGTAGTTATTGATGACCTGCCTGCTATCCCGGCCCTTCAGCAGCGCTGGCGGTGGGCTTCTCCCTACTGGATGTAAATAAAAGAGCTCTCATTCGAAGTGCTATGTTTTCTGTCTTCTTCTTCTATACCGACACCATAATATCAATATTTCACAATTTTGGTGCAAACAGGAAAAGAACAAATTTACACTCTCAGCAACAAAGCATTTCGGTCTCCATGCAGCCCGAACTCTGAAGACGGCCAGGGGCTGACTGGCCGTTATTTGTCCTTCTACCTGGATCTCCTGCTTTCAAATCTTTAGTAAAGCACTTAGCCTAACAGAGTGTAAGGCGTCGAGGAAAAATGCCTCCTTTTAGGCCACACTCGACGACGAAAAGAGCAACAGCAAATATGACATCACATGTCACTCCAGCTGTGAGGCCTCCATTACCGATAAAGTGGTGGGGGAGATGAGCGCTCGCTCTTATCCTCCCTGCCTCCCTCACTTCCCTGCTTAATCTTTAATAAGGGGGAGGAGGACATCAAAACCCCCTGTTCACCATGACATTTTCTTATTTTTAGAATCCATTACAAGTCCGCTAGCTGTGAAGAGACAAGAGCAGCCGCCGCTTAGACACTTGTCTTTCAGCACAACGGGAGAAATCTGTGACTGTAGGCTGACAAGACAAAGCTTTAACACTCCCTTACTGCTGTCTGGTTAAGTAAGATGCCACAGTTCACCGAGGATGAGGCGCTAAAGAAGGTTTCATTTGAATCACGCAAATGTAGAAGTGCTCAAAACAGTAAAATAAGAAAAGTAAGCAAAGGTTTGGGGGAAAAATGTTCTTTACCCATATATTGACTACATAGTCAGGCAAGACATGTCAAGTGCCCACTGATTATCACCAGTTAGTGCTGTGTAAACTGCAACTGCATCTCGAGTTATTAAAGGAATTTCCAGTGATTTTTCAAAATTTCTGCATATTTCAATCGCTAGATCATTAGGATATATACAAAGTCATTCAGAGCGCTTTAATGTGAAATGTGATGCCGTAGAGAAGAATCTGAACTGCAGAGGTTCTGACAGGATCCAGATGTCTGAAGAGTTTAATGCCTCTAATCACTACCTCAAAAGTCATTACAGCTACCTCTCATTAGGAATGATTATGAATATGTTACCTGGTGCCTGAGATGTTGTTTTACAATAGTTTTGAAATTTGGCCTAAAAAGCATTTAAAATTTTAGTGCATATGTGTATAAATATATCACTGTTGTCGGGAGAAAACCTTGTACCTCCATTTTTAACGTTTTTCAGTTTTTGACATAATTTAAAAATACCTGTTCCCCTTTACATTGTATGTAAATTTCATGATGAATGGACTAAGAGAAATGACCCAAAATCACTTGGAAAAAAGTCTGGTTCCATTGACTTACATTAAATGTAAAGTAGGTTTTTTGCTTTTCCTGTAAAGTTATACCAACTGAACACGACAGCTGTTCTTTACATTGTACACTGTGTAAACGAATGAACTTATTTTAAACTCGCATTAAAAGTTAAGATCTTTTTTTTTCCTTCTCCTGTAAAGTAATTGTTTTGGAGATCATTTTTTGGGTTTTGTTTTTTTTTTTTTTATACAGCAACAACACATATATATATATATATATATATATATATATATATATATATATATATATATATATATATCTGTTGCCAGAAGAAAACCTCATATCTCCAAAATGGTAACTTTACAGGAGAAGGAAAAAACATACTTTACTTTTAATGTAAGTCATTGGAACCAGACTTTTTTCCAAGTCATTTTGGGCCGTTTATTTTAGTCCACTCATCATGAAATTTACACACAATGTAAAGGGGAACAGGTATTTTCAACTTATGTCAAAAACTAAAAAACAACAAAAATGGAGATACAAGGTTTTCTATATATATATATATATATATATATATATATATATATATATAGACTAAACAGTATCCAAACAAACCATATTTTTAAAATTTTATTATTACTTTTTTTTTATTTTATTTATCTATTTTTAGTTTTTCAGATTTACCAGTATTTTACCACACTTAGTACTGCTTATTGTGTTCACTGTTCATATAACCTCCTGGTTCCTAACACTGTAAAGAACTCAGAGTCAGTAAGTTTTTCCACAACTAATCATTTGTCATTTGAAAGATTAACCCCTTAAAATCTCAGGCTTATTACATACTAAGGCCTATTATTCAGTAACTACAGGGACTTCAATGCAAACTAATGGAGCTTTTCTTAAGTTATATAAGCGTGTAATAAAACTCTGGCTCGGTAAGATGTTAAATTATGCACAAAATCTGAAAAATTGATGGGATTCCTCTTTAGATAATCTCAAATAGATGTGCTTATGTGGTTTATGACACTGTATGTCATAATGTAATCTATAAATATTCACCAAACTGATACTAATGGGTGTTCATAAGCTTCCAATGCTTACATTAGCCTCATAACTGTAGTGCAAAACTAAAAAAGCCATTTTTAGTTGGAACAAACACTAAACATGTCTTGGCTGACCACCTGCTTTTGTAGTAAGAGGCGAATTGAGGAAATCTGACTTTTAGCTAAACTCCTCCTTTAAAGAGTCCCTTTGTAAAAGCTCTGCTTTGCTCAGATGCACAGCACATGCCTCTGAATTAAAGGCCTTAACGTATAGCGCAACAAAATCTCATGAATGATCTTTTGTGAGATCGTATGACAGAGCGGAGGGAAACCGGACACCGTGTCTACCCTTCAGTCCACGGCTAGGGGTCAACAGAGTGAGAACAACTGGATTCATCCTGGACTGACCGTGACCGCATAACACACATGACGCCCCCCCTCCACCCCTTCCTCTTGGAATGAGAGACATCTCTATCTCCGAGACCTCGCCGCTCAAACGGCCCTCGAACAGACTAAAACGGTCAGGAAACTCAAAGCTCTTTCGAAGGGAAGCTGTCACTGATGGGAAATGAATTGCAGTTTGGGCCAGGATTGAGTGGCATCGCGGTGCATCAATCATTTGTTGTTGTCTAAAAGTGCACAGCAGCTGGATCGCTATTTGACCCTGATTTCTTCACCAGAGTCTGTCGGTATTCGCGATGCAGCATGCACTTTTCCCATCCGTTTCAACATGAAACGCTCCTCTGCTGCCCAAACGTTTCCTCTTTCTTCTTCTCCGCTGACCGGCAGCAAACGGACTCTGCTTCCTGTATAGGTTTCTCGAGGAACTGTAAACTCTAACAGAGCGTGCAACTCAACTCACGAAAAGAAAGTAGATATGATAGAGAGAGCGAACGACAGGATTGGGAATAAGGTCTTTTTTCCTAACTAAAAAACACAAATTTAATAATCTAATAATTCATAATCTAGTTTTTATGAGGCTACAACATCATTCAGATGAAAACGATGGACGTCACAATTTAGACACAAAAAAATTCAGCCTAATCCATGTTTCTGATAATCTTAAAGATTTTTCATTTTGATCTACAGTCATACAATCATGTGCAAAAGTTTGTGCGCCCCTGGCGAAATGACGTTTAGTTGATTCTCTAAGTGAATATAAGTTTAAACATCCTCTACACACAACACACTTCTGCACAATGCATGATTACTGTTTACTTGCTCAGTTTAACATATTGAGAAAAAATAAAACATAAAATGTGGCCTGGGCTAAAGTTTTATAGCACATTTTATACAGTATGTTTTTATTTGTGGCTATATTTAAGTTTATTCCAGGAAGAAGACGCGTTAACTTATTTTCACTCAGAAAATCAACAAAAACGTGTCATTTGCATATGACTGTTTGCTTAAATGCTTAAAAAGTTGTTGCCTTTACAGATAAATAGTGCAGTTCATGCATAAAAATAATTTATTTCCAAAGTGAAATTATTAAATAATTGTTTTCTCTTTGGACCCTTTTGAAAAGCATTCCAAGAGGCTCCTCATGAAGTTGGTCGAGAGGAGGTCAAGACATACAGCTGACATCAAGGCAAAACAGGCTACTATCTAAAATGCAAGATTTTTATGATTATGATTCCATATGTATTATTTTGAAGTTTGTCTTCACTCTTCTTCTAAAATGTGTAAAACAATAGGCTAAAAATAAGAAACTCCCTTCTATCAGTAGGCGTGTCTGAACCAGAGACGTCTGCCCAAACGAGAACATTTGAATCAGCTCTCCACGAACCTCACCACTTCACTTAATGAGAAAATAAACATATTTGTATGCTTTATTTTTATGTTTTTATGCTTCTTTGTTTCCTTACATTTTTAAAACCTGTTTTTTTTTTTTTCTTTTTTGTTCTGTTTTGGCTCCTGACCTCCTGTAAACACTGCACTTTAGCCCCCCAAACAAAAAGCACCCTGGTTTAAAATTCTGACTGGCAGTGTAACGATTCAATTTTTCTATCCAACCGAAAAAATGATTCAACACAGTTCAATTTAAATTTTCTTTATCAGAACGGGGAATCTGACCTCGTGTTACGAGAGTACTGAAATAACAAACAGCACCATTTACAATGAAGTCAACATAAAAAAAAATATAAATATAAAAATAAATATAAAAATCACTAAATTTCCTCATAATATCTACAAATATACTGTTAGCTGTCTGTTAGAGATTTTTTGTATCATACTTTTATTCCACTGGGTGTTTCTGCTGCAAACTTTACACTTCACACCACTTTTTCTGTTCACACTGGAAGTTGCTGCCTCTTCATCATGGCATAAGATATTTTATAGGCAATTATAAGATATAAATACGACATTTTGCAGGCATTTTCCACTGTTTGAAGTATTTCACTGTGACACTTTTTTGCCATCACGTTAAAACACAATTTTAAATTAAATGATTTCAAATAAAAGTTCATGAAAGCTACCTCGCCCAAGCCTTGAGCCTGTGATGCAGTGGGGTAAAAGGGTTTGGGCGTGGTCGACCTTCTGGGGGCATCAAAGAAAAAAAAAAAAGCCTTATTTTGGCCAGCTGTAGTGAAAGATAGTCTGGCCATCACCCCACACGTCTGTCCCTCAGAGCTTTACTAGCTCCAGACCCAGATTAGCCTCTGAGATTAGAGTCTCAGGGCCGAGACCCATGAGGTGTGCTGGAGGAGAGACAGGCAGGACGACCCCCTCCAGCCGCGGATCAGTCAGGAACACCACCAAACGGCAATTATGGCTTTGGAAGATGAGACGACAGGCCGTGGTGTGGAATTCCAGCCGTGGTGCTGGTTAATGACAGGCGTTTGGGGAGGTGCATATGGAACAGGTTAACACACTCTGATCGGCCAGCGCCAGACCGTCCCCCAGCACTCGGCCCCGGTGTTATCACTTTCAGCAGAGTGATGAATGTGCTGAGAGAAAAAATGACATCTACGACTCAGGGATGAGTGTGGGTGGGGATGGGGGGGGCGTCTTTAGCCTGGGCGGTGCATTTATTCTATTTTACAGTATGTAAGTAAGTAAATATGTAATTTTGTAAGATGTAATTAAAAATGTGATTCCCTAAACTGCTGCACAGAATGGGTAGATAAAATAAATACAATAAAACAATAAAATGAGAAGTGTTTTCACTATCGATTATAGTAATTTATCAATTTTCTAACAGTTAAAAAAATGGCAAAAAGATAAACAATGAAGCGCTTTAATAAGACCACCCTTTCGTTAATTTCCTGCCTAAATGCCCATTAAGGAGAAGTTATTCCGTATTTCACCATCAAAAAAAAAATAATTTTTCCACACCTCCAAAGTTCAGAATTAGAATTTGGTTGTATTTTCTGCTTCTCAGAATCCAAGTATGAGGTGGTCAGTCCACCGATCTGAGAACACCAGCAGCTCCTTTGTTTGACTGCAAATGTTCTCCTTCTTTTTTCAGTAACAGCTCCACATCCTTTCAGACCCACAGCGCTGAGTCGTCTTCTCACAGTGGAAGGATGGACAGAAACACCTGTGGATGTTTTCAGATCTGAAACAGCTTGATTTTTTTCCCACTCTCTTTGAAGATGAAGGTACTGTTCATGTGTTAGAGACAGTTTTGGTGGTCTACCGGGGTCAGTTGTTAGGCGCCCCATTTTCTTTACATATTGAATGACTTCTTTCACTTATTTTCCTTTGAGTTTGACCTTGTTTATACAGGTGGGTGCTGTCTGATCTCTTGTCTCCTAAAAAATGAGTATCTTGTATTTTCTTGCCGTTTTGACTGGAAATTAAATAAATGAATGGTGGTCTCTGACTTTTGCACAGTGCTGGATTTTGTCACTGTTAAGACAAAACCTTGTATCTCCAACATGGTAATGTTTCAGGAGTAGGAAGACCCTTCTTCATTGTCCGTGGAAGTTATATAAAACAATATATCGCTGCTGTCGGAACAAAACCTCGTATCTCCATTTTTGCTGTTTTTCTTTTTTTTTGACATAATTTAAAAAAATACCGGTTTCTCTTTACATTGTGTGTAAATTTTATGATGAATGGACCAAAAAAACAGCCCAAAATTATTTGGTAAAAATCTCTGGTTCCATTGACTTACATTAAAAGTAAAGTATGTTTTTTTTCCTTCTCCTGTAAAGTTACCATGTTGGAGATACGAGGTTTTGCTCCAAGAGCAGCGATACGTTTAAGTAATTCTGGATTATTTCAATTGCTACATTTCTCATAAAGAAAGAAAAAAAACTAAAGAACAACAATATAAAAAACACTGAAAAACACTGGCAAAAATGCACATAAGCAGGTCTTTCTGCAGAAGAGAGGAGCAGATGAATTTAAATATGGATTATCATGATGCAAATTGACTACTAATCCTTGCTAATTTATTAAGACAAATTTGAATGCTTTTTTTAATCAACTAATCAAGGGTAATTAATTGTGACAGATAAACCAGAATGGACACAAATAATACAATACGAACAAAAACTCGACCTGCAGGCAGCAACGCCTGACACAGTGAACAAGACATCAGCAAAACCGCCCACACGTATGTATTAAACACTAACGAGCTGATGAGAACAGATGACTTTTCAGTTAGGATTTAAAGGCTGATGTGGAAGAGGCAGCCCGAACGCTGGGAGAGGGGAAAACCAAAAAAAAAAAACAGATGGACAAGCTGAAATCTCCATCACAGCCAAGGTAACAAGGAATAAAAGTGGAAGACTGCTCTCCTGGGGCTCTGCGGGTCGGCAGACGGCCCCCACAGCTCTAGTGATCCTAATGCTCGGCTAACGCTGAGGAATCTTTAAGGCCACAGACGCTGATCTGGGTAGACTTGACTCTTCACCTCGGCTAATTAGCAAGTCTCCCTCGCTGAGAGCAAGCGGTGCAAATCTCTACCCTGATTCAGCTTCATTACACATTTTGGTGTTACTAAGGAACTATTTACACAATAGTGGAATACAGACAATAAAACAATATTAACTAAAGCTACAGGTAATCAGAACTGCGCTATACTTGCGAGGCGCAGGGTTTAAAAGGCGCAGTGGAACAGTAGGTCTGTCATAGTTATTATATTATCACCTAAACACATTTCCACTGAATACAGTTATTCCCACAGTCGTTAGCTTTTACAGTCATTTTCACATTGCAACACACAGAAAATGAATTGGGTGAATTTCATTAGTTCTGTAGAGGCAAATATGTCAGTAACAGAAAGTAGAAAACAAATTTACTACGACACGACAGGGGTCTTAAAATTCACATTTCTGATTTTACAGCACAGCAGTGAGTTTATTTGAGTTGTTTTTGTTTTCAGTTAGGAGCTAATAAATATAAAAAAATGCATAATAAGAAATCATGTTTGCATTAACATAATCAGACTGTTTTTATTAGGATGGTGAATGTTGTGTAGACGATGGTCTTGTATGCATTTGGGTTGGTTGGGAGAGATAAAGATGGATGAGAGTGAGTTGTGTGAGTTGGCTATATATCAAATTGATATTGTGGGTTTTACTGTGTTTTGTATTCATAATTTTGTATTGTGTATTGTGTTTTAGTATTGGTCATATGTTTACCCAGGGACTGCAGATGGAATCAGCTTCTTAGCTAACTCTGCAAAGCATCTCTTCTCCTGTGAGATTTATGTATTTTGCTCATGGAGCCGGACAGAAGAAACAGGATAAACTGAACTAAACGGCTATTTCACTATGAAAAAGAGGTCCAGTGGTAGACAAAAACGTTCCAAAGCTGATGTACTACCATCCTCACACTTCCTCTCAGAAGTTTACTTGAATCTGAGGTCATTAAGGAGATGAAATGTTGCTACATGCAAACTAACATGCTGATAACAACTGATAATAAGTCTGGCAACCTCACCAAAATACCCAACGCAATCCAGCAAGCGCTGTCAAAAGTGGTAGTTTAGTTACTTTGGCAGTAGTAGATTAAAGTTTAAACTGCTGATTTTTTATATAATAGTGTTTCATTTGAATAGTTTAACAGTACACTTCTATATGACATCATTTCAGCACGTTAGCTGGCTTGTAACATATGTCGTATTATTCTTATTTTAATACTGTACAACCATGTAATTCAGATGTTCCATTGGGATTCTGTGGAAAAATGTATGTATGAGAAATGTGTCGGGTTTGGAGTCTTTTCATTTAACAAGCCAGCATTTTAAAAGACACCATTCATTTTTCTCAGAGGCAAAACCAGCTCAGACCTGTAGCTCTCAGCACTCTCAGGTTGACGATGCCATATGTGACATTAAAAATCACTGTACATAAAAGAATAAATATCTCAGGACCGCTGCACGATAACGACTTACTTTTATTTTGCCCAGAAGGGTAGCATCGTTCCATCAACAAGTCAGGAATACAACTTCTGATTGGCTGACAAGTCAGTGACACAGCCTCTGACTCGTCAACAAACTCAACCCAAAGCATCAGTGAACAGCTAACAGCCATGCTAACAACAAAAACAGCTCTTTTAAACATGGATAATGGAAAAATGGATAAATAATCATAAAAGATATTCAATGTTAGATTTTTCATCATGTGTTTATTTACAAAGTCAGCAAAAAGTGCCGTTCAAGGTCGGATCAGCTTCGGAGAGAGATACGCTCGCACCGGAGCCCTCATAGAAACGGCACAACGCTACCCTTTCAGGAAAACAGTCAAAGTAAGTCTCCAGCAGGCAGCGTTCCCGAGATTCAATCTTTTATGTAAGACGTCCTTTGATGTCGCATACGACCTTGTCGACCTGAGAGGGTTACAATGGCCATGATGCCAACCAAAGAGGCAATGCTATCATGTTAAAATAGTTTAATTGGTAAATATTCTTTCAGGACATGCTTAAGGTCAGTGTTTAAGGACTTCCTACATGTACAACTGGCCGCTGGTAGCTGCCCAAGCTTCGGAAAATGAAACAGAATAAATAATCAGCCACATTTTCCGTCTCCTCCCATGCTTTGCGAGATCCTCCTTGAAATGCAGATGCATGAGGCAGAGGAATGTGTTTTGTCCAGGCACAGTGAGTATAAACTGAGCATTTATTGGTGCCGGTTTTGTATGAGACATGCTTTTTTCAAGCAGAACGCCTTCTATTTGTACCTAAAGGCTTCCTACATCTGCCCTGCGTCTACTTCGTCACCCTCTCTCTCTCCTAAAGTCACAGACAATCCAAAGAGAGCTTACATTTCACCGCTAAACGTTCTCCTCTTCTCCAATCAGGTGCTGAGCTGAGGGCCGGCAGCAGGAGGGCAGTTAGGAGCTCGGCTATAAAAGGGCTCCACGGGTCACATGTGGATAAAGCCTGTCTCCAAACGGCTGCAGAAGGGCCTACAATGTAAGTGCTCTCTAATCCAGGTGAGCAACAGGGCCGAGAAGAAAGTGTGAGGGTTCAAGTTACATGCAGGCCTGCAAATCTGGCAGCGTGCATGTGGGTGTGCGGTGAACGGCCGCGCAAAACAGAGGAAATTCCACTGCAGTTGTGCAGGTAGATGTTACAGTTGAGGTACTTTATAATATACAAAAACGGACAGATAACTTTTTATTATTATTTTTAATAGGGGTGGGCTTTTGGGGTGCATTTGATATTGAAAATCTGTGTAACTTTATTTTCAAAATATTACAAAAATATCCCAAAAATGTCCACAGAAGACATAAGGCTGCAGGGCACCACACACTAGACGCACCAGGTGGACAAAATGCAGCATCCAAACTCTGCGTCTCTCTATTGTTGTACTATATTATACAAATCTATTGCAGCTTGAAATTCACACCTAGAAAGGCAGCCAGTCACCTAACGTTACTGGACCATTCTGCTGAATTAGTTCAAACTGTGGGGGTTCAGGGCTTTATTTACTTTACAAACCTCCAGGTCTGTAAGTTACACTGAGGGCTTCCATTTTCATGCAACAGAATGTGTATTATTGTGTGTATTAATGTGTACTATTAAAAAACAACTAGGTATTCATACACTAGATATTCACAAGGATTATTTTATGATCTATTTAAACCCAAGGCATTAATTGAGATAGTTGAGATACAAAATCTTCATTATAGGGTACTTTCTATTGGGAGGTGTTTGTCCCAAACTCTAACCCCTAAATCTACTTCTGAAAATAACACTAACAATTTTTGTTTTTTTCTTAAAGTTCTTTTTTTAAATAAAGTTGGAAGATTTAGATTTTTGAATTGGTTGTTTTAAATTAAATGTGTCTGAAAATCAACGTGTAACATTAAGAACTGTCACTACTGAAACACATTTTCTAGAATGAAGTCAATGTTTTTATGTTTTAATGAAAATGTTATGATTTTAACTGTGTACAACTGTTCAAAGCTGTGTTTTCTAGCCATGTACCGGTCAGCCTTTTTGGTATACTACTAAAACAGTCACTACCGAAACATTTAGTAAAGTTGCAGTAGTGTTGTGATTGTTTTGCTGATGACAAAATAGAATATAAGATAAATTCACTAAAAGAAGTTTTTGCCAATAAATCTATTTGAGTAGAGTGTAAAATGACCTTGATCTTGTTATTTATTGGTGCTTTTCTGCAACGTTTCCTGCGTGGCACAGCTGTGCTTTGTACTGTTTGCTGTGGAGTAGCCTTTATATGGCTGCAGTAGTCTTTCAATGCTTCCTTCAATAGACTGAACGAAGGAGAAATTACCAAAAAGGTAAGACGCGCGCTTTTCACCGCCCCCTGGTGGAGAAGTCTCTTAAACGAGAACGTATAATGTTAGAAAGAAGCTAAATTGCTTATATGTTAATGTACTATACAATGTTTTAAACTTTCATGACTAATTTTGACCAAAATTATTTACATTAGTTGGTCACCTGAATACCCTGAATTATCCACCCATCCACAGATTATCTGGAACATCTGAGATTAGCTTGAGAGTTTATTTGCATAGGGTTGCCTCATGTGTCATTATGGCAATGGGCAGTATTGAAATAATGGACAATATATTGTGCCTATTACGGTGCATGTGTATGTGAAATAATGTAAGGCTGTAAGATGCGTTTGATCCAGCAGAGCAGCATAGCTGTGAGTGGGAAACTCACACTGAGCTGTAAACGAATAACAGACGAGTCTCTTTGATGTTTTACTTTCAGCGGTTCACGAAAGCATTAGTATGTAAAAGGATGATTACTATGTTTGCACTTACTGCGCCGATCAATAATTAAAGTATACAACTTTGAAGCAACATCATTCAGTTGTCATAACAAAACCTTCAAAGCGTTACATTAAAGGGAAAAGGAAGATTCATAACTGTACCAATATTTTATTCCAAGTCATTTTGGACTGTCCATTTCTATTAGTCCACCTTCTCATTCGAACTGTGTGCAGAGTTGAAACCGGTCCACAGCAGAAAAGGCAGAACTAAACGCTGACAGCGTTATTTACCAGCATCTACAAATACATGTCGTTGACAAGCCTATTACAAATATGACTGACTGGTTGAGCAAATTCACAGCCCATAAATATCTCTGTGTCTGTGA
The DNA here is from genome assembly GCF_904425465.1 of Colossoma macropomum. Classification (NCBI taxonomy): domain Eukaryota; kingdom Metazoa; phylum Chordata; class Actinopteri; order Characiformes; family Serrasalmidae; genus Colossoma; species Colossoma macropomum. The sequence goes on along the minus strand of NW_023494810.1, from coordinate 805,856 downwards.
CGGCAGAACATGAGCCACCGTAAATCACTGATCCTCCAAAAATACACTCAAATCTTCGTCACATCTACTGTGGCACAATTCTGCACTACTGCAGGTACAAATAAATACATAAATAAATATAAGCCTTTTTATAAGAACTCTAAGCTGAGAATGTGTGTGTGTTAAATGAACAGAGGAAACTCACTACAACATTTCCAGTGTTTTATATTAGCCAAAGCTGCAGATGAAAAACACTACTTCCTCTTTCAATCCAGCATTGATAAAAGTGCTACATCTAAAAAAGAAGGCAGCTGGCTATTTAGCACAATGAGTCATGTATAATTATGCTATGATATTTTTGTATAAGTGTAGAAGCAGCATTCAAATACAAAGTGCACTAGGCTCACACTATTTACATCCTAAAACTGCAACACAAACTGGCCAAAATCAAAATAATACATTTTAAACAATAAACGACAATAATAAATCATGCAGCTCTGCACTCTGCATCTGCCTCTGTATAACTGATTGGTTGAATTATGTGTTGATATGAATTTAAAGGGAAATTTGACACAATTTTCTAAATTTCTGTATTACTAAATGGTTAAGATGTGAGCAGAGCGGTTCAGAGTGGTTTGGTGTGAAACGCTTCGCTCTAGAGGAACTTTCAGAGTCAGATTAGTTCATTGTGGCAGTGATCGGAACCAGAAGACTTAAATGTCTGAGATGTCTGATCTACTGTTTTACAATAGTTTTGAGTGTGTTTTAGATTTATTTATTACGACGGCATTTTAGGGCGTCTATTAAAAACATAATAATAATAGACTTTGAGTATAAAGTTGTAATGGTTTGAGAATGAAGTCGTATTTTTTAGAATAAAATTGTAATATTTCCAGAATAAAGTGATAATATTTCAATAATAAAGTCATGAAGTTGTAAGAATAAACTTTTGTTTCAAACTGGGATGTTTCAAGGATGAAGTGGGCTAATTGCAGGGGGGATGCCATAACGCATTGGGGTCTCGGTTGCTGTAGTGGCGACGACGAAAAGGCTGAGTGTGCGTCAGTTCTGCTCCTTCAGGATCGATCATTTTGATTATCATTCTGTCTCCTGTGAAACTACATGCCCTCTTCGAATGTAGCTCCTGATAGGCTTGTGGACGAGCACTGCCTGCAAGACAAGTTCTGAGTCCGCCTGGTTCTTTATTCTAAATAAACACAGTTGATTATATTGATTATACTAATAACAGGCTGGTGCTGATGTGCCAGGAGAGACAGGGAGACTGACCATTTCTTTATGGGTGAATCGATATGAAAGTATAACTCTACCAACTCCTCACTGCCCCTCATTAAACACGAGGAGGTGCTGACTTCCCTTTGTAAAGCCTTTGGCCACAATATTGGAAATTTTCCTGGTAACATCCCACTTCAATGTCGTAATTCTACAACTTTATTCTCAAAATCGTCTTTACTCTCGAATCCTTTTTCATTTTATTATTATTTTTTAACAGTATATACTTATACAGTATTTACTTATAAATATTTAAAATAAACATGTAGGTTCACTGGACATTTTGTAAAGTAAATAAAATGCCTATACTTGTGACGGCTGGTTCCTAGAAACCTCGCCGTAAAGAAATCCAAGTCGGCAAGTTTCTCTACAATGAACCATTTCACATCAAACTACTCTGACTGTCTTTGTTTACGTCTCAACGTCTGAATAACGCAGTGTCAAATCATCATAAGATACGGTAAGCAGATGACACGCACTGTGTTTGAGGCCTTGAGACGACAACACAGGCTAATAAGATCAGATCTTTCTTGTTCTGTAATCTGTAGCTAAACTAATGTTATCGTCGTGGCAAATGTGTCATTTTCATTTTCATTGTCAGTTATTTACAACAAAATAGCCCAGCTCAAAAACCCTACATTAAAAATGTATTAAATATTAACATTAAACTGGAAAGGCAAGGTTATATTGTAACTGTAATGAGACTGAATGAGATTTCTGTCCAACGTCTCAACAGCTGCAATGAAGAACACATTTGTGGGCGGAGCTTGGATAGATCACAGACAGGGCCGACTGAAACATAATATGGGCCATATCTGATGTTCATATCTCACAGCCTTACATCTAAAGTACACAATCTTCAGTGTTCAATCTAGACTGCATGTACCTGATGACCGTGATGTTCTTACCTGGGACTCTGTGTGGGAGAGGACGTCTTTCTGTTGTTGTCCCTTCAGCCCTACAGTATCAGTGCATTCACAGCACGTCTACCTTTGCTTTGAAACTGTCTGATTCCAGGCACTGACACATACTGTATGTTATACCTAAAGAGGCAGTACAGACTACATATGTCTGAGAAGACGCTGCTATCAGTGCACTTTGATCAGATGCTGCAGCCAAGATGTCTGATGCCACGGGTGTTTATCTGGGCCTCTCCGCCTTTCTTTTGAATAATGGCTCTCCAAAAGATCTGTGTGGCCTGTATTGCAAAACTGTTCTTGCTGGAGCTGCTAAGAGAACCACAGATCTAAGACACACAGCTGATCTACCCCAACTGCATATCTCACCCAATCAGAGCTGTGATAAGAAAACTGTGTCTTAGAAACAGAAAACCTTTTAAAAAAGAAAAATATCTTAATATTGAACAGCATGCAGAGTTCACACAATGTAAAAGGCAGCTAGTATTGAAAAAGTCATTATAATTATAATTATAATAATAATAATAATAATAACAATGGAGCTTTTCTTATGGCAGCAATTACTTATTAATGCTGCATTTCACATTTTTGGTTAGCAAATGCCTAAAGCTGGACTGGGTTTAATCTGGACTGCAGAACTTATTTTTCAATGTGAGCCAAAGAACCTTCTCTAATCCCTCTCCAACTGTATGAAAGCCATACAGTTTTATGCAAAAGTTTGAATACCCTCAGTAAAACTTCATGCAAAAACATAAAATATGAATAAAAAAGCCATAACTTTTGCACAGGCCAGATTTTTTTCCCCCAATATGTTAAATTTAGCAAATAAATAGTACTTGTGCAATAAAAATGAGCAGAAGTGTGTTCTCTGTGGAGGACCTGTATTATTTTCACATAACATGTCTTTCAACCAGGAACACCCAACCTTTTGCATACGACTGTATATGTCCTGTATGTATATTCTTGGTGTGCGTTATCTTAACCACTCTATGGCATGAAAATGGAGCTGCTTACAGTAATTTGCAGATGTACTGGCTCTGCCTTTATCACAGTCAACACAATAAAACAAACATTACTGACTTCTGCTTCTTTACCATTAGTTTAATTCTGAAGATTTGGATGTAACCAATCAGATCACTCTGCCAAACTATCATCAGATTTAGGAGCAAATTGAACGTTGACACACAAGGCGAACTCAGACTGTTAGAGCTAGGCCTTCAGTCCGGGCCAAATATGTCCAAACTCGGCCAAAAAATGAGGAAAAATACACCTCTTTGATAAAGTTAATTGCTAATTGCTCTAATAGTGTGACAGTGCTACACTAATGCTGGTGCACACTAACATTTTCTGGACATTTTAGATTAAACACTGGCTTGTGAGGTCTTAAAAAGACATTCCATGTGTGTTATTTGAAACTTATAACAGAAAATTAACATACATTCTAGTTTGTATGTTGTAGTTTTGCAGTGACCTTTTCAGTAAAGAATCCTGGCGAAGAGCCGCTGTTTTACATTTCTAAGAACTGACTGAAACCTGTTTATGATTATCACTCATATTCTCAGCAAGTGACATATCTAGAACCTCCAGAAGGCCTAGAGATGCTTTCCCCACAAAATTGATCCCCCACATTAGACACTAAAAAGTGATTGGTTGATTCCACGGTCAGTTCTTGTTTATGTTGGTAGATAATCTAATGCCTAAGGCCTCCTGTTCAGCTCCTGAAGGCCTAACCAATGAAACAGCTTGCATAACTGGAAATCCTGGAATCCTTTGTTTCAAATCAAAACTTAACAATAACAATAATACTTGAATTTAACCCCTGTGTGGTGTTGATGTGTTTGTTACTCAGTGGTCTGCTGGACCCACCACATTATTGTTTTTAAATCAATACAGCCATAACAATTGTAAAAAAATGTAAAAAAAAACAGATATTTAACATAGCACAAGTGTCCAGTGTAGGGTTCTCCTTTAGCCTGTCCATGTTGTCCACCCTCACACACACCCTCACACACACACACACACACTAACAGCAGGCCATGTAGGAGGAGAACAGAATGAAGGACACAGCACCTCCACACTTTTACTCCCCGCGGGTTCAGCCCAACACCACGTGTAATGTAAATGTGTGGGGGGTGAACAGAGTGAAGACCCTGAAAATGGGTTATTTTATATGTTCTTCACAGAAAATGAGCAAAGGCCAAGAATCTGAGGTTCAAATTATATTAAATCGCATCATTTTTTCTTTTGGTAAACTTTGAAAATGGGTCCCACAGACCTGAACACCACACAACAAGTATGATGATTCTATTAAATAAAAATAAACAAAAGATTAGAGATGTATTTTCACTTGCCACAAATCTTAGGCCTTTCCTGGAGGCCCAGAAGACTGTTAGGGTTCACCACTGTTCATACAGCAATGCAGGCGATAGGGAGGGAGATTAAGTGGCTGCTGTGAAACAAAGTATGAATGAATGAAATTAACCTTTTAGCCAACTCTGTCTGAACACATCGGAATTAGGCCTCCGCATTTAACCCATCCGTGCAGTGAAACACCACATACACACTAGTGAACACACACACACTAGGGGGCAGTGAGCACACTTGCCCGGAGTGGTGGGCAGCCCTATCCATCACGCCCGGGGAGCAGGTGCCTTGCTCAAGGGCACTTCAGTCACATACTGTCAGCTCAGGGGATTGAACGGGCGACCTTCCGGTCACAAGGCTGCTTCCCTAACCTCCAGCCCACGACTGCCCCTATGAAGCACTGTAATGTAGTAACTGCTTTCTTCAAAATAAGGCAAGTCAAAGTGCCAATAAGGTGTTAACCAGGAGGGTCTAGTTGGTCCTTATTGGGAATCTGGATAACAAAAAAGCAAACATTTTCACAGATATCCTACAGTAACACGCAATCCTACACAACACCAGGTGTTGGTCTAATGAAAGGAGCGAAGACTCTGTATGTACAAAATGTCATCCCTAGCAGAGGAAGGCATTCAGGGCCAAAGCTAAAATGTTTGCTTTTATTCCAGAACTGTTTTCTTTTCTCTCTCTGTACGGCTGACATGACAGGTGTCTTTGTGAAAGCACCGCAGCCAGACAGTCGCTCGGGCTGGAGCTCTGGTTCTCTGGGAGGAAGGCCTGTTCCCACTAAGCCCTTATTTGAACATGCTGGGCTGGGAGAGGATGATGGAAAGCTGTTTGTTTTGCTTTATGTCATGTTCTGAAGCTCGTGGGATTGTGGGCCGCGCTTGCCGTTGGCCAATTAGAGCTATCATTAAATGCAGAGGCACCGTGGGAAATAACAGTGGTTTCTGCTCTGTGCTGATTTCTGCTCTTAAGCCCTTTCCATATGGAAGGTGTCTGGGAGAGGTAACCGAGGGGATGCTTCTGCACTCGTTTACTGCCAGAGCCTCATCCCTCGCTCTTTTGTCCCGCTGACAGCCGGTACTCAGCATTACCCCAGACCGGGATGCTGCTGAAAAAGCCTTGGGCCTCAATCTGAAGTTATGAATACCATATTACTCCCTTCAGCCCAAACCACAAAGTTACAGTTACAGTGAGTGGATGAGTATGAACTGTCTTTGCTATTCAAATATCCAGTTTTAAAGCTGCACTACGTAAGATTTTGTGTTAGAATTGAAAGAAGTACTCTGTAAAGCCTGAAACAGTCCTTTAAAAGAGGTGTAGGGTGGGATTTTGCGGGAGTTTGCTGGACCGTGCCACAGGCTCCGGTTTAAAAAGAATATCCGGTTTAATGTTAAGGTCTCAAATGTGGAATCAACCTCACAGAGCAGGTACTATTTGGGTGGTGGATCATTCTCAGCACTGCAGTAACACTGACGTGGTGGTGGTGTGTTAATGTGTGTTGCGCTGGTGTGAGTGGATCAGACACAGCAGTGCTGCTGGAGTTTTTAAACACTGTGTCCACTCACTGTCCACTCTATTAGACACTCCTACCTTATCAGTCCACCCTGTAGATGTAAAGTCAGAGACGATAGCTCATCTGCTGCTGCACAGTTTGTGTTGGTCATCCTCTAGTCCTTCATCAGTGGTCACAGGACGCTGCCCACAGGACACTGTTGGCTGGATATTTTTGGTTGGTGGACTATTCTCAGTCCAGCAGTGACACTGAGGTGTTTAAAAACTCCAGCAGCACTGCTGTGTCTGATCCACTCAGACCAGCGCAACACACATTAACACACCACCACCACGTCAGTGTTACTGCAGTGCTGAGAATGATCCACCACCCAAACAGTACCTGCTCTGTGAGGGTCCATGGGGGTCCTGACCACTGAAGAACAGGGTAAAAGGGGGCTAACAAAGTATCAGAGAAACAGATGGACTACAGTCTGTAACTGTAGAACTACAGAGTGCACCTATATAGTAAGTGGAGCTGATAAAATGGACAATGAGTGTAGAATGCTTGTGTTTGCACATTATTTGCAGCTCTACATCGCAAACTCAGCCTAAACTGGTTTAAAAATCACAAGATAATATACAATTGATTCAATCTTGGCATAACTAGACATGCCTTATCCAAACAAGCGTTTAAGTAAGCAAATTCTGAGTCCTAATATCCGTATAAACACACCCACTCCTAACAGCAAGTGAAGAGCAGCAATGAGAAGCAGAAGGGCAGGTTATGTTTAGCCCTTTGCTGGTTTGTGATTAGCCTTTATAAGGTCAAGCGCTTTGAGGTATTTCTTAAATAATATTTTCCTCCAGTTTGGATGCGTGAGTGTAGCTCTCTTTGATGCTTATTTGTATTCACAGGGTAATTGAGCGCCAGTCTGATCATTACAGAGCCATAAATAAAGAGCTGCTGATCTCTCTGCTTCCACAGATTACAGAGGAAAGAGTGAGTAATGCTACGGGGGAAAACGCTTGCTTTCACTCAGCGAAGAGACAGAAAGCCTTCAGCCTGCGTCTCTGACAGACCCCGGTGCGAGAGAGCGCGGTCGGAGGCAGCGGGGGTCCGCTCACTCAGCTCCTGTTTCATCCCAGGCTTTGTCAAATCTGCACTTCTTTCAGTCTGCAGGCCTCGAAAGCCTTAAAGTGATAGTTTGGAGAAAAAATAACATTTACACAATTTTTCCCTCTTAACCCCAAATGCAGTCTGGTTAGCCTAAACACGTTGAGCGTCTGGAGTTTACTGCCCTGGAGCTTCGAGGCTAAAGCTGCTAACAAGTAATGGAATCGTACAGCCCACCAATTAGCATCATGCTAACCTAAAACTTACCTCAACCCCCAACAAACCGTAATCTCAAATAGATTTGCTTATGTGGTTTCTGACACTAATGTGAACTGTCAGCTACAGCTGTGTGCAAAAGCAAAAGCCCTGGTTACGTTACTGTTGATTTGAAAGTGAAAAATGAGAGTACGCATCCTCTTTCTTTACTTGGAGCTGAGCGATATGGCAAAAATATAATATTGCGATACTTCAGGAAACTTTAATGTTAAAAATTGTGAATACAATGATTTTTATGCAATATTTGCCATATTGTGTGACAGTAAATCCAGTTAAATGGGACTAACTTTGCTCTCTTTATGAAACTTGCAGTTGCTCACAGTTCTACAAGGACCGTTTTATTTTAATTAACATGTTAACCTCAGCAAAAAATATAAATTGGCCACTAAATCCTGCAGAAAAATGGCACATTTAAGTTTATTCCCCCACAGAGGATGTATAAACTTATTTTTGTCTCTTTATGAAACTTGCAGTTGCTCAGAGTTCTACAAGTACTGACAATATACATAATACGCTCAGAAAAGAATGTCGCTGTTGTCGGAAGAAAACCTCATATCTCATAATGGTAATTTTACAGGAGAAGGAAAAAACATACTTTACTTTTACTGTAAGTCAATGGAACCAGACTTTTTTCCAAGTAATTTTGGGTCATTTCTGTTGGTCCATTCATCATGAAATGTTGAAACAATGTAACGGACAACAGTCATTTCTAAATTATGTCAAAACCTGAGAACGACAAAAAAGAAGATACAAGGTTTTGCTCGGACAGCAGTGATATTTTATTGTATTGTGAGATAACTTATCACGATAACGATATATATTGGTATACTGCCCAGCTCTGTGTTTACTTGCTGAAATGAACATACTGGAAAAAATATATGAAACACAAAATGGCATGTTTTCTATTTTGATGTTTTATTTTTATGTCAACATGTTAAGCTCAGCAAAAAAATAGAAACTCCACACTAAACCTTGCAGAAAAATGGCACATTTAAGTTTATTCCCCGCAGAGGACGTGTAAACTTATTTTCAATTAGAAAATCAACAAAAAGTGTAATTTGATCAGGGCTATTCAAACCTTTGCACACAACTGTAAAACAATGGACAAGCATGTTGCACAGCTATAAACAGCTGTAGCAGCCTAAGGTTCTCCATGGGCTAATCTATTACAGTTGAGTTGGGGAGAAACTGTAAATTTGACTTTTCATCGAAACACTACTGTGCACCCACTAAAATGTTGGGATGTGCTGTCTCCGGCTAAGACCTCCAAAGCCTCCGTGCTGGGATTTGGGATGTGTCTGTGAACTTGCAGTGGTGATTTTATAGTTTATTACTTTGTTTTCCCTGAACCACACAGTTAAAGAGGAACCGAGCCATTTTGGCAGGCAGCGGCCGCTTGCTGGGCGGCGCGTCGTTGTAAATTTAACCTGTCATCTGTCATTACAGCATCGTGGCAGCACATCAGTAATGGATTCCTACAGTTTAAACTCTGAGACCAGTGGTGCTCCAATGTGATCAGATAAAAACAGCAAAATCAACAATCAAACATAAAATAAAACTCATGCCTTTTGTTGCCGGAGCCGGCCCTTCTAGCTGCGAACATGGCTTCCGTTGTGCTCTGTTCAAGAGGCAACTTCCTTTCCAAACAGGCAGCATTAGGTGAACAAGATCCCGCATATCTCCAGAGGTTTCTCATCTCCTGCAGCCCTAAATGAAATCCGATCCGCCTTTATGAGGGACGTTTCTGCTGAAAGACGACGGCGTGGCTCATTCGCAAGATGCAAGATGATCGCAGACAGAAAAAAGGCGGCCCTTTCAAAAAAACGACAAGCGCATTTGTCTATTGTCAATATTTTGACAGATTTCTCGTCAAAGTGTAATTATTTGTCGAGCGCTCTGCCAAGGATTTAATTGATACATGCGTAATTACATGCTTTGTCACAGGGAGGTGTGTGAACAAAGCGTCTGCGGGTTTATTAATGGAGCGGCGAGACGGCTCTTTCATCAGCAGATCCTGTGATTGCTTCACAACCTCCTGTAATCCAGTCCCGTAAGAAGATACAGCTGCATCCCTGAGCGGACATCTTTCACAAATCAATTCATTACAGCAAAAGCCTCGACGGCAAAAAAAAGCGCCCTTTCATAAATCAGTCCACCCCCGCCATCACCACCACCAACCACTAGCAGTTAAAAGGCACTGACCACAGTTATGGTTCTGACATCGTCTCACGCAGCGCTATCAGCTTACCCCTGCCAGAAAGATAAATAGGCAGATGAATTGATGGCAGACCTCGATCAAAACAGCTTATGAACAATAGGGCTGACCGCAAGTGCTGTAGCAGCCCTTTTTCCCCTCTCTAATGGTTTTATTTAGTTTCCTCCTCATTTTTCTACAGCAAACACGCTTTGCTTATAGTCGTGGGACTCCTAAGTATTGAATGTCCACATAAAACACATCCCATGGTGTGTTTTCGCTGCGTGCCACCACAGAACTCCTGGATAATACATCACACGCTCGGCGGCCCACTCAGTGCGAGGGCGTGATCAATGAAGACAGAGCCGTCCGGAAAAGAGATGACAAAACACGTCTTCGGACGCCGGGTGATGGTGGCCAGACTAGAGCCCGGCCGCAGAGAGGGAGGTGCTGAAGCTGATGGATGACGAGGAAGGGGGCATTTTCTCAGAGCAGTCCAGATATCCCAGGTTTATAAAGGAGCTGGGGGCAGGAAGGAGCTCTTGGAGTATCTGAGTGGACGCTGATGTTATCTCAAAACAGAGAGAAGCTGAGCTGATTCAGAGTCAGTGGCTGCACTCTGAGCTGGTTTACACACCCATAATTACCTTAAGTGTGGTATCTCCCGGGCTTGGACTGATTAATGCTGCTGCTGGAGTTTCAAACCTAAAAGTTGCATACGAGCGCCTTTTCAAGTCGTAATGCACGAGGGCTGCACAATACGTAGTGTTAGTACTGATATTGTGATTATACAGAACTGTGCAAAAGTCAGAGACCAGCTTTCATTCGCTGGCCATTAACTTTTCATTTTTCATTTTTCCAAAGACGTAAAAAAAAGGTCAGAGATTCTATAATTGGAGTTAAAAAAGTATTAAAAGATCCAGAGAAAATGTGGCTCTTAACAACCACCTGGAAGACCTGGAAGACAACAAAACTGACCCATCAGTTAAACAGCACTTAAAGCTTTCATCTCTGAGAGAGAGGAGAAAATCAAGCTTCTTCAGATCTGAAAACATCCACAGGTGTTTCTGTCCATCCTTCCACTGTGAGAAGACGACTCAGCGCTGTGGGTCTGAAAGGATGTGTAGCTGTCAAGAAGAACCTCACTGAGAAAAGGAGACGGATACATCAAACAAAGAAGCTGAACGATGGACTGACCACCCCAGAGTCCAGACCTCAACACCACTGAATGTTTTTGGGATTATTTGGATTGTGAAAAGAGAAAATGCAACCAACTTCTAAGACTGAACTTTGGAGGTGTGGAGAAATATCCCTGCAGATTTCTTTGAAAAACTGATAGCACGGCTCTCGAAAAGAATGAAAGCTGTAAAAAAGGCAAAAATTGGACACCAAACACTAAAAAATGTGATATTATATTTGGTTGTTGAGGCTTCTGTGTAATTTTCTGTTGAATATGTTTTCTGCTATTTTCCTGACACTGAAAAATTAACTTGTATTTAAATGAAGGGCTGGTTCTGATTTTAGAACAGCGTGATACACCTTGCAGTATATTAAAAACACATTGGTGAATCAATAATTTGGCCAAAATACCTCGGATTCCATGACAATCTCAATTTATTACATGACTCATTTGCAACTGTGATTGGACAGGATCCTCACAGCACATAGTAAAAAACATTATTGACTATAGGGCTTATTTGCATACCGCAGCCTTCTGATTTGCATGTAAAGGCCAATATTACAATAATAGTTAAGGAAAAACGTATTATTCAGCATTAGCTATTATGAATAGGAGCTTTGGAAACACTTGTAGCTACAAACGTAACTTTTCGACGTGAGTGATTGGACCATATACACTAGTTGGACTGTGTACATATTTACGATCTGGAAAAATGATAGAAACGTACCAGAACAGATCAAGCTAGCTAACTAGCTAGTGAGTTTCCCCAAACATTTTCCAACCACAACTTTCTGGAAATTACGACAGGAAATTACACGTGGAAAATAGCGAAGCGAAGGCAGCAAAGTGCTTTTTCAGGCTACCAAACGTCCCCTTTACTCGTACAGTGCTGAAATCCTGATCTGCCCCCTTTACAAGCACGCGCTGATTGATCTATGAACCCTTCTATTAATCGTTATCATTTTAATAGTTTTTAAATCCAGTTGAACACAAAAGATGCGTGGCACTAAGGGGACCCTGGAGATATTAAAATCCATGGCACCCAGTAAATTACATGTAGGTCAAAAACAACCAAATGTGTGTAATTATGTAGGCTTTTCAATTTGGAGTAGATTGGGCCTCGGCTCAGGTTTTATTGGCATGTATTCCTGAGGGGGGATTGTGACCGTCCTCATTAACTGTCATTGAATGCGTGCAAGGCGGAGCACCGCCCCAGCAGCAGAGAGATGAGCGGCTATTATCACCGCTCAGCCCGGGCTGGCCGGGGAGCCGGTGTGGTAATTACAGCCGGGTTTATGAAAGAGGCAGAACGGAAAACGAGTGTGCATGTGGATGGTGAAGGGGGGGATCTGTAACACAGGTGGGCGTTTTATTGTGTCGTCTGTGTCAGCGTGGAGCCCGTCTGCAGGCCGGCGTTGCCTTGGGAACGGCGCCGAGCCGAGAGCTCCCGCTGAAAAGCAGGTTGAATCACAGGTGAGGGAGGAAAAGAGGGGGGGGGTGACAGAGAGAAAGCTCCAGGAACGATCGATCCAGAGAAGGAGAGGGGGGCTAGCTCGCAACAATACGACAACAGCCAAGCCCACAGGCATCATGTCTGTTATATACTGCATTCACATAGATAAACCTTGGAAAAACACAATAAGCTACACAAAGGAATGGCACACAAAACAAATAGCAGCTTCTGTAGGCTGTTCTGGGGGAGAGCGTCTGCCAGTCTAGTGTAAATGTAATGTAAATGTAATGTAAAATGAAAGGTTTGCGGTTTTTTCGTTTGTACTGTTCATAGGAAAAGTATCACTCCAGCAAAACAAGAACGTTAATCATAATCCTGCAAAGTTATTTTCCCCCTCATGACATTAAAAATTTAACATGATTTAACAGAAAATTGGAAAAGGCAGCCTATTATTATATGGTGCTGTAAGGAAACATAAGCCCACTGGTGTTTAATCTTCCTGCCGTTTCAACATTTAACACTGAGGCTTTTAATTCCAGCTGGAGATCGCAAACATAAATCAATCAAGATGAAGCTTTTAGCACTTCAATCCTTACAAAGCACTTACTTGAAAAGTGGTTTGGGCAAAGAGCAAAGTGAATAAGAGAGTGAGCTCACCTCTGCAGACGGTGCCGTTCTCCACAGCTTCGTGGCCGGCTTTGCACATGCAGCGGCCGATGGGCACCATCCACTCGCCGTCTCCGTTGCAGTAGAGTTTAATGGGCACGTCCACTTCCTCGGCGTTGGGGATACACGCCCCCCTCGCAGCGACCAAGGAAGTACTCTCGGCGCCTGAAAGAGTCTCCTGGAATATGGCTCCATTCCGGATGGCGCGTGGACACTTCCGGTAGAAGACGCGAACCGCGATTAGAGACATGCAGCCTCCGTAGTCCTGGAAGGCCAGATAGAAGCCGTTCCGGGACACGGGGCCGAAACTGCGAACTTCGGTGTTGATTTTCATCACCCGTCCACCCAAGTCCACCTGCGAAAAGCTCTCGTCGGCCGCGATGGTGTCCACCTTGATCCAGGGGTTCTCCATCCACGGAGGGGACGATTTGGTGGCCGTGTCCGCGTCCGATTCATAGTAGTATAGGTTGAAGGTCTCCTTGCAGGAGCCCGGTACTCGTGGGATGCTGCTGCAGTCCCGCACCGAAAACTTCATCTCCACATGGATGCGCTGGGCCCCGCGCCGCGGGATGTACTTGGTGCGCACCCAGTTGTTCTGGTTGGCGCTGAAGACGTTACACACCTGGTAGGTGCGGATGGTGTTCATGTTCTCGTCATAGCCGCTCACCTCTTCCCACTGCAAGAGAGAGTAAAAGGAATTGAGGTTTAACCTTAGAAATCTTCTATTATTCTTTAACTTTTTAAAAGTAATTACATAATTCACTACATAGATACATACAGAATTATGCTTAGATTTGATTTACATTCTGTACTGACTTTCTGTTTGAGTTATAACATCAAATCTCCATATAAACACAAATATGGTATTGATTGAAAGTTTACAGATCTGGACCTTTAATCCAGTTTCTGGTCCTGGATCTTCCACTGGTAGTTAACTGAACTCTTGATGCGACTAATCAGACAACTGTTGCAGCAAACCAACCAGTGTAATATGGATTCGAGGCCCAAATTTTAAGATTTTTGTTGTAGATTTTGCACGTTCACTTGTTTCAATGAGCTGCAAATGAGAAATAATTGATATATAATTCCTGGGGATGCGCATGGGTACTCGAGTGCACATTTGAGGTGCCGGTATCGAAACACTGAAATCACTATTTGGGTATTTTATACATTTCATTGTGGAAATACAGAGAAAATATACAAGAATTCAGTGAAACATGATGGTTTTCACTGTATTTGTGAGTCAATTCATTATGTTATACTGTGCTACTCCAAAACAAGAGTGCATGAATGTGGAGGTACTGCCAAGGACATAATGTCAAAGTTGTGGTTGAGAAGGTAGAGATAGTGTGGCTGTGTCGCTATCTGATGTTAGCTAGGCTAATAAAAAAATAAAAATATATTTCTCTGACAAATAACATGTTGGCACATTCTTCACTGAGGAGTAAATACCTTTGTAGAAGGTAACAAGTCCTCATCAGCGTCCAGTGTGACTCTTCCAGCTCTGTTTGCTCATTAATTCATCTGAAGAAGCAGCTTCAACTCAAAAACCTCGCAATGTCTCATGGCTGTTTTTGAATAATAAAACATGTTCTTCTGTGTTCTGCTGTAGTTTTTGTGCCACACCAGTGCTGCCACCTAAACGAGGAAGCCTACAGCCGTTTTTCTTTTGTTTGTTTTTGTTTTTTTTGGCCATTGTTTTTTATTCCAAGTGGTTAAGAGGATAACTGTGCATGAAGTCTTGTGGATACTTGAACATCAAAATTAGTCAGAATGCACATCTCTAATAATCACAACAACTAATCCATGCTTTTCTCTCTAAGACAGCAGTAGCCATGTCTCCTGCTATTCAGAAGAACACTGTGCTATGTCTTTCTATTGCTGCTGCTTTCTCTTCTGGACCCTTGCCGTCCATGACAGCCCGGGTAAGCCCATTCCCATTTGGGTTGAAGCTCACAAATTATTTCTAATACATAAAGTCAGGGCTCCAAACCGCAGGGCAACAGCGAACATCTTGCAACAGGCTCTCGCGTGTCCATCTCGGCTCTCGGGGGACGTTCGGAGAGTAGCCGAGCCATTTTGAGAAATTCTCCCTGCAGGCAGCGACTAGATTACAGGGCAGGAGAGGTACGAGGTGAGGGAGAGGGTAAAATCCTCTGGCTAGCTTGCCAAAAGACTCTGGCACTCCAAGTAAAAAGGCTTGGCACTGGCCCGCATTTGCTGGAGACCCCCACTTGGCCACACTGGGTGAACCTGGCCTGTGTTTATTTGCCTCTCCCTGTGTGAGAGGATGCATTATTAATGCGGCTCGCCCCGAACGGAAGAACAGGTGATAAACTCCAGCGTTTACACAGTCGTTCACTTTTCGCTGAGCTGGCTTCGGTCCGTGCTCTGGCACCAGAAAAGAGAACCAGCATTAGCATGCGATCCTTTTATTCAGCGTGGAATGGCATGCAGGAAGGAACTGGACTCGCTTTGGAAAAAAGCAAACAATAACCACGCTGTCCTGACATAGCTCCGACGGCAACTTGTTGATATATGTTATATACACATTTGAAATGTTTAGATCTGGTGTTTAGACAAAGGGACTACTGTCAAAATTAATCTTTCAGGGTTGGTGAAAGTGGCGCTGACTGAAGGGGACAACTGTGGAAGTCACTATTTTTTCAGCATTTGCGATTTGGAGATCGTTATCATAAGGAGTGAATCCATATGCT
This sequence comes from Colossoma macropomum, assembly GCF_904425465.1. NCBI lineage: Eukaryota > Metazoa > Chordata > Actinopteri > Characiformes > Serrasalmidae > Colossoma > Colossoma macropomum. The sequence continues at coordinate 790,212 of NW_023494810.1, read as the reverse complement.
GCGTAATTATATGTATGACTGCTAATCACGGAATGTGTTTTTATAAATATGGGCCTTGATTTTCCTAAACATTGAGCTTTCTTTGAATCGTCATCCGTCTCCACTGTAAAGGAACAAAAATAGCCCTCAGAATTTGGCCTCAGTCAAGCCCTCGGTAATGGAGTCGGGAGTGTTAGCACTTGGCAAAGCTAACTACAAAATTTCATCCCCTTGAACATTACAAACCTAGGATAATCAAATTATATGGACGGCCATTTGGGGCGAGTGAAACAGACTTCTTATTAAGTTTACAACTGTATAGTGCACACAATAAGGGTGCATGCACCAAAGACTTCACTGCTTGGCCTAAAGTGACTCCAGATGCCTCCTCTGCGGTTTTCAAGCCAGTTGGCTGTGGATCAAGCTGAGCGCTCTCAGTATTAAACGGTCGAGATTCCAACCACCAAGTGAGTCAGAACCTTGACCTTGTCCAGCAGGGAAAGCCCTTTTCTTCACCTTATATGCTTCCTCACACCCCGGCTCCGAAACGTATTCAGCACCTCCTGCCCCCTCTACTGCTCGCCCACCCTCTGCTCCTCTCACTCTTCACTTCACAGCTGACATAATTTCCCAAATTAGTTGCCGCTTAACGAGGATTTTGACAGAGTTTTGACGGGATTCGGGGAGAAAGTCAAGCCTCATGTTCGAGACCCCCATTCCATCAAACACCCTCAGACTAATTAGAACAGCTTTCTTTCACCAGGCTTTTGTTCTTCACTCCCATGTCCCAGTTACTCTCCGCAGACAGAATAAAATTACTCTAAATACGTACGGGGTCACGAACAGCGGAACAATGCAATGTGTGACATTTAAGAGTTTGAGGGACAGCAGAATCTGGCAGCCATTTTTTGGAGTAGAAATGAAGATTTTCCTGGAGCTCAAAATGAGAAATCGCATCAAACAATTGCTCCAGTATTTAGTTTGACTTCCACTCAGTGGCTAAAGCATGGAGAACTTACAACCAGCTACAGCCGGGGTCATCCAAATGGACAAATGTGTTCAGGGTCATGGGCAGCCATTGACCTCGCCACCTCCCTTTAAGCCAGACCATTCTTCTACAGGCCATCTAGCGAGGAGGGGCTGAAGGCCAGTTAAACAGGAGAAGACAGAGTGTAACATCCCCTTGTTGGAGGCTGCAGCTTTGACTGATCAAATTAGAAGGAAATAAAAAAGCGAGGCAGTTGCTAAGTTGCTAATGAGAGCTGGAGAGTTAGCGAAGGCAACGCTCGGTGGGAAGGGGAGGAGGTGGAGTGGAGTGGGCTACGGAGACTCCAAACAAACGCATTCTGAAGGAGGGCCTCTCTTTGTCCTGCCACAGCTTTTCTGCCACTCTTTCATCACGGGCAGTGGAGAGAACCAAATGGGGCATAATAAGGGCCCAGCGATCAAGCGCCAAGTGTGAAATTAAATGAAACGTCTTCATTTTCACAGCTTTTCCCCCCCAACCTTCGGTGGGAGTGCGGCTGAAGGTGGTCATGTGTTTTGAGACGTGAAGGTGGTGGGGGTAATTCTGCAGGGATAAAGATTTAGCAATCCGTCTGACCGTTTAACGACTGGCCCCTTCTGCCTCAAGGTTTATTGTTGCTACCAGGGATTTGTCTGGTGTTAAGACTGCAGGGAAGTCCTGCTTTAAGACTTCAAAGTGTTTAAGGGGTCCAAAGATCATGATGAGGACAAGCATGTCTTGGAAAAAGAATAGCATAGAATGCTGGACCAGAAATGGATGGAGATATTAACGTCTCGCTGCTCATCACTCTTAGTTCATTACAGCGGGGGAGAGCGGAGTACAGCCTAACAACATGGGGTACATGTACTGATATTTTATGTTCAAGTAGAACAAACTTTTGGTCATCTTCTCGTATTTTTATAGCAACGTCATCTGCAAAAGTTCGCAGCAGTCAAAATGTACTACGCAGACTGTTTTTGTATAATAACTAACTTTTTATCAGTGTCTTTTAAAGTGTTTTACATTTAATTAATGTTCTGAAAGTCACAGAATTTACGTCCATATTACTTCAATTACTCTCTTGGTGGTTGTGACGTGGCACCAATATAACCTATGTCAATAACTTACAGCAAGAGCTGGCCAGGCTACAGTACAGCCTCCCAGTTGTAACTTAAAGATTTGTCAAAACTCCAAATAAATTCAAAACAGTGAATTTGTAAGTTTTTAAGCACATATTCATCAAAAACTATGGATGCCATGTAAATAAAATGTATCTCTATATTTTACCGTGCTGATATTTCACCTTCTGCTTTGTAGGTCACAAAAATTTGAAGCGTTTGCCTCTTTTTGCTAAAGATATTTATACATTTTTACATAATTAGGACGGAATGTTTGTCAAGGTCAATCTAAGGATGCGCCAAATTGACTTATTTTCATATTCAAGTATCTGTAAGAAGTCATGAACGGAAATCCAGGCAACCACAGGGAAGGAAAAACAATGCCAAAATAATAAGACAACTTTGGTTGAAAACAGTGTAGGGTTAGGGTCACCTTTTGAGGCGACAGCACTGGTGTTGCACAAAAATACAGCAACACAGAGGAACGTTTAATTATTCAAAAACAGCTGAGAAAAGGGTTTTGTTTTGTGAGAATCAGTTCATGCTGATTCGTTGTCCACTACAGAAGATATTTTCCCCTCAGTGGACGATGTGCCAACAGATTATTGGTCAGCTAGAGCAGCTTGGTGACAGGCTCACATTCAGGCGCTCGTGTATTTGCGTAGAAAAGTGTAACAACATCCGATACTCACTCGCACATATGAGCAAAACTGACTGTGTTCCAGGTAACTTCCTGCTATGAAACATAACAAATACCCCAATAGTAATTTTGAATACTGCCACCTCATAAGGTTAACCAAGGAATTAAGAACACATGCACACTTTGTTTAAACCACCTACTGAACCGAATTGTGTTTCCATCAATCTACCAAACGTTTTTATCGACTGATCCAATTAGCCCTTCAGTAATGTTTGCACACACTTTGCTTTCGGCCGCTTTGCTCATATATGCTAGTCGCTGGAAACAACGTGTACGGTCTCATTTGTAGCAGAGATGTGTATATTGTGTAAAAATGAGTAACTTGCTGAAAAATGAGTGATTTACTGAAACTTCCACTCACCAATGTTGCCCCCTGAAAACTTAGTTTCCTCAAACTAATGACTCAGTTTGAAAGTAGCAAAACCAAAGGAAGAAAACTCGACTCCTGTGTTCCGAGAAGCATTGTTTCATGAATCTGTGGGTACCTTTCTCTAGGGAAGAACACTGGAACCACAAACCGAGAAGGAACAAGTATGTGGAGGCCTCCAGGAAGACAAGAGCCTGGCTGTTCTCTTTTGAAAGCTACTGAGGAGCGCAAGTCCAACATAAAGACGCCTGTAAGAAGTGGGACGTCGGTTCTCGCGCCCTTCCCACAGTCCTATAGACCAGCACCCGAACAGAAAGAGCACCGGCGAAAGTGGGGCGCCGTCGAGTCTGTGGTTCAAGCCTTGGCCTTCAAGGTCGCTCTTAAATATAAAGGGGGTCATCACACTCCGTGCTGGTGTGGAACTTGGTCTATCCGCGCGGCTCAGTTCACCGGATGGAAACAGCCTTGGGCCTATAGATGCTGTGTCCTCCATCTTCCAATTATGACCGAATTCTTAAGGGGTTTGCTCTTCTTCTTCACTTACCCCATTACTGTACTCCGGCAATTAGGACAGACAGCTAGCACTGCAAGCCAAGGCAAGTTCAATATCCTACTGCTGTTACAGTCATGCCTTATGAAAGTCCTGGCATGCACAACGCATTGTCCATGTAATTAAACACACATGGTAACTAATGGCCTCGTCTTTGGCGCAACTCAAACACACCAGACAATGCAAATGACTGTTGGAGACGGTAGCATTCAGGGGTCTCTTGCTAGTTTCAGGGAATGTACCCTGCTGATATACAGCAGAATGTTCTCAGGGAATTAAGTTCAAAATCAATAACTCCTCTGCCACCCAAGGAGAGAGAAAGTTCAACTGAGCTGTAATCTATAAGCTTCTCTGACAGTCTCTCTTTCTCCCTGTGATCGGTACAACCTAGCGTAGCAGAGTGCTCCTGGTGAATTATGGAGCAGGCTAGCTTCGGGGGACAAAGAGGCTGCCAGCGATCACCATTTTTTCAATATTAATTGCTCCGCCATAACACAACTCTCGGATTTTTATCCGGAGTTCAGCATCTTTTACTAATAAACTGTCATAACCTATGAAGAGTACATGAGGCCAGCTATCATAACGTTCTCCCAGTTCTGTCATTTCGACTAGCGTAACACAGTAAGCGCCGAAAAAACGGAGCATTGCTGAGACCTCTTAACATGAATTATGTCCTCACATAATCTCGCCGTTGAAATTTAGGCTGAGTGAGAAAGGCGAAAGGGTACATTGTGCAAAGAATTCACAGAGGGTTCGTGTAAATAAATAATTCACGCAAAAAGGCAACAATGGAAGCAGTCGGAGGCCTGAGTCGCCCGATTTTCAGTTGCGGGAAATCTGTCAGTAGACACGTCTGTCCTGGGGGGGACGTGTGGGACAAATGACACCCGGACCATGTGTAGGATTACAGAGCGGCGCGGGGGTACGTCCCAATGCACTGCTGGGCTTCCAACCGCAAGGAGGGTGGAGAGAGAGAACGAGAGTGAGAGTGTGAGAGAGAGAGAGAGAGAGAGAGAGAGAGAGAGAGTCCCACTAACTGAGCTGTCTTTAGCAGTCAACTCCAATTACCTCCATCCACTGGTAATGCACAACATGTGAAGTTAGACAAACAAGCTTCTTATTGGCTCTTTAACCCTTCTCTCGCGATCTCCATGTGGATCATGTTTACGTTTTCTTCTTGGGACAAATCAAAACCATCAGACTAGATGCTGCCAAACCTGATTTGATGCTCCGCTCTTTACGTTACTCGATGACCACACAGACATTTGAGCCTTTGAAGAGAAGGCCCTCAAATTGTAAAATACTGTTTTAAGGAGCGGCTCTAATTGACGTGGAAACAAAACGAACGGTCGTTCAGTTTCGAAATGACTTCCATGAAGTGCGCTCCCGAGCCAAATGCCTCTTCGGAGGGGCTCCGAGGGGTACAGCGCGTTATATATTGCAACCAGACGTGAGCTCTTTAGGACCATCTGTTTCTTTACAGCTCTTTGTAGCTCCTCTCACGCTGACCACTAATAGAGAAAGTGTGTTGTCAACTATATAAAGTACAGTCCTGAATAGAGTCACCGCAGATAGAAGTCATGAGACCTCAGGCAGAGGATGCGCTCCTATCATTTAGTCTAGTATCTATAGAAGACTACTTCGGTGTAATCTAGCAGTGCAATCTTTCATATTTACCCCTAAATTTTCATTAAACGTGTCTCAGACTGAAAACCGACAGTGCTGACGGGTAAAATGATCAGTCATATTAGTCGTGAGTGTGTAAATTCCTACGCTGCTGTTTTACATCTGAAATAAGATGCCAAAGTGCGAGTGGCCCCGGACGGTAAACAGAAGGTGTGCGTTTGTCCTCCAGTGTACACCAGTTGCATAACAGAGCTGGTAATGATTTTATTCCCAGCATTTATCAAGAACTGCACATTCCACAGCAGTTATAAATTAGGAATAAACCGCCTTACGTAACGCGCCCACGTCCGAAAAAAAGCCTTTCCATCACAACGTTTTACTGAAATTGGAGCATTACAGGCTCCGATTAAAGAAAATGCTTGCGATGTGATTTCTGATGTTCCTGTATCAGAAGCGTCCATTCATACAGCACAGCCTGAGGACGGCAAAGTGTTTGCTGACGGAAGTGTGAAGGAGCTGAGAGCAGATTGTGTAGGAAAGTTTGCCCGACATTTCTGAGTGGAGAAAGGTGCATCTTTAGCAAAGCTGGCTACAGTTTTCTGAGTCTATTTATTTATTTAATTCACTTATTCATGCTTTACAGTGAAAAATATCACAAATTATATATAGTTATATTAAAAGAAGTCTCTTTACAAAACGTCTTTTGAGACCTTAATGCAAATTTATGCAGGTTTTTTTTTTTTAATTGACAAAAACTGACGCGAAACTTGGCGAATACGTCATCAGCTGCGTGTGTAATATCATAACGTAACATTTTCAGTAAATCTCCCATGTTTTGCTTGGTCCTCCCACAAATGCTGAGCAAGAGAAGCACATTTTGCTTTTTACCATGTACTCAGCTCATAAGCTGCATGTTTAGGCTCCAGTTCTGTGCGTTACACACAGACAGAATGTGTCCGATTTGCACCTGAAACTGACGCAAAAAAAGGTTTAGCACATCCGTCTCTGTGGCTGTAGAAGCAAGTATGTACCAAAGTACTCTCTAGTATTCTAGAGTAAAAATACTGGTAAAAGATAAATAAAATCTGCGCACACTTTGTGGTTTTCACTATAAATTTGCCTTTACCAAAGTCGTTATACTGCAGCACTACAGCTTTCAGCACATGCACCCCGAACACTGTGCGAACAAGCCTGGTGGGACCTTCACTGTGATTTCATGTCTCAAGAGCAAAACAGTCAACGTCCAGATGAAAGGATGAAGTAATCACTGTCGCATCCAGACACTTTATCGTCTTCACCCTCACAAGCCTTTATTTAAAGGACTGGCTCACTCCAGTCAAATGCTCGCATTTTCATCTTACCTCAAATGTGGTCAATACAGTAATTTAATGATTTTACCACAAACTGATTTACATAACAAGATGCTGGAGCCTATATTTCTTAAAGTGAAAACTGGGTAAAATAAAAAATATATGTACAAAATCTTCTCTTCACCCTAACGAAGTCAGCCGAGACATATTTACCGTCTGAAATTTGCTTCTTTAGTTTGGCTTTGGAGCTACGAGGCTGATGCAGCACATACATCAAAGAGTACCAAGTTCTGAGTAGTTTCAAACAGACTTGCTTATATGGACATGAAGTTATCTATAAATGCATGAAAAGCAGAGTCATGCCTTCACTTTCTAAGTGCTGAATTGAACACAATGGGGAAAAATATTGGAAAAAAACATTTTATATCTTATTTCCAGTTTGTTAAAATCAGCAAATAAATGGAAATTTTGCACTAAGATTGGCACGAAATATATTTTATATAACATACATTTATATTTTTTCACTTTTTTTTACAAAATCAACATTGCATGACATTTGACTGGGTTTTTTCAAACTGTCATAAATTTTGTGCCCATATTTTTGTCCATGTTTTTTTTTTTGTCGTAATCTTTGGACACCAAACAAGTCCTGACTGATCGACCGGATTTGGGGTGAAGGGGAAACTGAGGAGTTTTTGCAAAGCCGTTCCTTTAACAAAGCTATTCAGTGTCACGAAAGCCAACCGGTGACGGAGCGCTCCACACCGTGACTGATATTGATCTTGTAGCTCGGCCTCTGGGGCTCAGCAGGGCTGTAAGACAATAACTTAAGTCTGCTCTGTCCCTAAGGTTTCTATCCCACCTGTTCTGCACTACCGCAGACGCTGCCTTTTCCAAAACAGCTCAATACGCATTGTGTAGAGCCCCCGTATTCCTGTACAATAACAGAGGCTGACTGCTGAGAGGCGTATGACGCATAGAGCTTTGTTTCTGGATGTGTAATATTATATAGAAACTGTGTAGCCTTAAAAGCTCGGCCTCTAACTTGGCCTGAGAAACAGCATTCTTAAGAGTGAACTCATCTCTCTGTGGGATAAAAGACCCATTTCATGCTTATTTGCTTTGACTAAGGTGTGAGGAACACAAAGAAAAGCTCTGTACTGCAACTCTGAGCGAGCGATTTGAGGCGACTTTGTATTTTTCCTAGCCGGGCGACGCCTTTGAACTCCACGCTGTCATTTGCTCGAATTAAACTGACTCGTGTCATTATTTCGTGGGGCCGTATTTTTGCGCAGATGAAAAAGAGGTGATGCAAAGCGTGGGCAATTCCGGAGGGCCGCACGTTTTGGGAGGATGAGAAGAAAGTGAATATCGTTCCATTTCAGATTGGATCCAGAAGCATGGAGCCTGATAGGTTTTCCTCTTTGTTCTCTCGTATTGATTGCACCATCAGTGAGGAAGAGGCTGCGTGCCCTCAGGTTTGACGTGATGATGGTGAGCAAAATTATATCTGAAAAACTTTTGAAGTTGCACGACTGGGCCCGTTGAAAGCTTTCCGTTCCTTTTTCTTCTGCTCTCGTTTCTTTTTCTTCTCTCTTTCGCTCTTTTTCCCTGACTGCATGCAGACACACGGCACGGTATAATTTAAACCAGCCCCCCAAAAACAGACCACAGAAGCATAAATAATTGAATAAAATAGGGAGTGGTTTTTCCGCAATACACCAGTAAATTACTCAACAACATATTTTTTCTGTTTTCGGGATGCAGGAGTCTAGATTTTGGCATGGGGGCGGAGCCCTGAGGAGTCTGGAACTTTGTTTTCTCTCGGACCAGCGAGTGCTGGACTGGTATGCAGGTTTTGGCCTGGATGGATCCCACTTTTTTGGCCCGGCTTTCGGAAAGCCTCTGCTTCCGATGTGGTGCAAAGGGCACAGAAAACCAGGAATGTTTTCATGTCTTTTATAAGTGTCCAACCGGTGATGTCAACGTCTGACTGCAGCACAATATGAGAAAACTACAACACGTCCATGTTAACGACATTCGCCAGACGCTCCTATCGAGAGCAACTCGCAGTTGAGTCAAGATACAGATGTAGGTGAAAGCAGCATTAGGAGTCCAATTATAGGTATAGCATGCTGTGCTTACCTGAGCAGGGAATCAACCCTGTTTGACACATGGAAGGTAACTACGTTAGCCACAATGCGATACCAACCACTCTCACTGGCGAGAGTTCTGTCCTAATCACGTTTTCTTGCCCTTAATTATAATCCAACACCTTTACTACTCGCACTTTTGTAAATAATACAGCCTCACAGTGCACTAAAGGCCTAAAGATTTCTGGGAGCAAAAAAAAAGTACATATCTGTAACTTTTATATAATGTTTATGCAATAGAATCACACATATCCCTGTTGTCAGAAGAAAACCCTGTATGTCCAAAATGGCAACTTCACAGGAAAAGCAAAAAACATACTTTACTTTTAATGTAAGTCAATTGAACCAGATTTTTTTCCATGTAGTTTTAGGTCATTTCTTTTAGTCCATTCATCATGAAATTCACAGACAATGTAAAGGAAACAGTTATTTCCAAATTATGTCAAAAAACATAAAACATAAAACATCAAAAACCGAGATTTTCTTCTGACAACAGCGATATATTACTCTCTATATTACTCTATTTCCTTGTTTTGTTTTGGACGGAAACAAAACGTCAATATTCTTGAAAGTTCAGTGAAATTTGGCCAATCCTTGTTTTTCTCTGGGGTATTTAGGTAGAAACAGCTAAAAGAGCTCTTCTATTGGTCAGGGCTTCAAGAGCTGAAGAGAAGGCCTAACGCGTTATTAATCAGCATAATTATAAATTGACAAAGGAATCAACCAATCATGTTTTGATTTTCAACAGGCGAGTCACTCTAGGTCTTCTGGAAGTATATACTATAAATGAGCAGCAGCCTAATCAATGTGTTGCTAGAAATGGAAAACAGCGGTGGCAGCTCTATGCCAGACTTAAGGTAAAATATATGTAAATATGTTAGTAAAACATGGAAAGCTCCTGTTTTTAATCTAAAATGGCCAAAAAAAGCTCCTGTAAATTGGCTTTAGCTTGACACTAACAAAGTACTACAATCCCAAAGGGCCGCCAGTAAAAATTAACATTATCATAGAGGTGTTTCTTTCTCATGTTTGACCGTGTTTGGTCATTTATGGCTTGAATTGAAAACCTAGCTCTAACAGTCATGGTTCACCACTGATGATATAATGATATCTATTGTTATTTAGATAAATCACAACGTATTACATCACAATATCACAATGCTTTTCTGAGCATCTCAGGGAAATCGTCAGTACTGCATGTTTCACTGCAAAGAGGTCATAATTAGTGCTGTTTGACTGAATTTAGGATCATGTTATATGGCCCACCCTACTACACATACAAAGTCCCTAACAACCACACTACTTTTAGCCACACACATCAAACAGATAGTAGAGGGAGTGGTCATTTATCATGGCTTTCCTCACAATGGACATGTCCATTCAAACACATCACAAACAGGTGCTAAACATCAGTGTATGACATATGTGTGCCTGAGCGATTCTTCTGGGCTGCCAGTATATTCTTTTCCCCAGTTATAATTACATCATGGCAGCCCAGCCCCATTCCTGGAGACCTACCAGCCTGCGGAGTTTAGTTCCAGCAAGCCTGGCTCTAATGTTCTGATACTGAAGACCATGATTAACTGGCTCGGGTGTGTTCGATTATGGCTGGAACTGAAGTCCGAAGGGCCAAAGCTCTCCAGGAATAGGGCTGGGCAGCCATGAAACAACGGTCTGGCAAATCAACACACTTGTCACAAAAGCATGGCACTTACGCTGTTGTCGCTGGACCCCGACACAGGAAACACTGTCCAGCCCAGTTCAGCTGTCGCTGTGGTGGAGTCCATTAAAGTTTCTGTGGAGCCAAAAGGAAATATTCAAGGTTACCACTGAGTAAAGATCACATTACAGACAACTCACAAACACTACGGGTGCCAGCCGCAATAATTCAAAAGTTTAAAAACACACGCAAGACGATAACCACAACATTTCACATCATTCATAAAGAGGTTTCATAACTCATGAATATCCTTAAAGCACAGACGGCCGAGGATGAAGGAACACCAAGAACTTTACATGAAATATGGAAGCTAATCTTTCTCAGTCCTCTAAGAAGGAATACTAAAATGTAATAAGATATGAGGTATGAATATTTCAGCATACTCTCCAGAATAATATCCCCCCCCCATCCCCCAGTCGTTTATGGTCCTTTCGGATACAAGAGAACAGACCGCTGTGTAAAATATTATCAACCAATCTGACAAGTGCCAGCATTAAATCAGCTTTGTTATTCCGACTGTCCAGAGCAGTAAAAACGAAAAGAGCGGTTAAGTCTGAAAAGGAGTCTGCAGAAATGTAGGGAACAGGAAATAGTGGGTTCCACTTTCTGACTGCGCGACTCAGCCAAGATCTTTCTGAGACAAGAGCCTACTATAGGGCTGAGACCCTGGGGAGGTTACATGGGGGTACAGGATGTGGGTTAGGAGCACTACAACACTGAGATAACCACCAGAGACACTTCCAATAGAGACGTACTCCCAGATTGACATGGGGAATTGCAATCAGCCCTGGTTTTTGCTCTCAATATGCCTTTGCAGACTTTTAAGGTTATTTGCAGAGATAATATTTTAGGTTACATTATGTGAGTTCAAGATCAAATTGATATGAATGCACAAGGGATGGCGTGATACCACTTTTCTGTTCTGATACTGATACTGACACCTTGAGTATCGGCCGATATCGATCCTTATACAATATGTCTTATTTAGAAACTACTAAGCTTTAAAATGAGGTAGTTTTAATGGGAAAATATCACTTGAAATCCACACTACATTTTTACACGTCTTTATCTGTTGGACAAAGGACTTTTTATCATTAACTGATACTGTTCTTAATAGACTATAAGCCATATATCATCGCTGTGCAACAAAAACCGAGTATCTCCACTTTTTCGTTTTTTAGTTTTCTGCACAGTTAGAGTTCAGCAGCAGTTCTTTACATTGTGTGAAGATTTCATGATGATTGGACCAATGGAAACGCTTTAAAATTACTTCAAATAAAATTTCTTTACATTAACTTGCATTGACAGTAAAGAAGCTTCTCCTCTAAAGTTATTTTGGAGATACTTGTTTTTCTTTAGACAGCGACGATAATCTAACATCACAGTTTTAATGTTTATGTTGATATTTGCCAGATGTTTTCAGGCATAACCACTGAACATAGTGCTTTTATGAGTCTACATCGCCAATGTGGGCACCATCAGCTATCATTTAAGGATAATATAACTAATGTCCAGCCCACAATGCAGAAGAATCGAGCCGATTTATCTTTCCCAACAATCTCTGAAAGTGTTCCGATTTCAGGCTGGTCATAAACCATTATCTTGCCAGATTATCCTGTGGTGTGTATAATCTAATCTCTTACTCTCTGATCTACTCCCAGTCCAGTCGTGGCCGTCCCAATTTCAAGTTATATTTGTTTATATTAAACATTCAATAATTACAGCTCAACACCCTGCAGTGTGGGTGGAGCAATGATTCTCATATGAAACGCTGACACTGACTGACAACCAACGAGAGTCAAGGTTGAACTGAAAGCCGAGCAGAATGGAAGCATAAAAATCCACTGATATGATAATGCATATTTCCACAAGCCGCATTTATTTCTGTTTTCTAGATGTTGCTTGTTTAAACTGAGAAACAACTTATTTCATTCCTGTCCGAACAACTGTTCGCTTTTTCTTTGCAAACACACGTAACAGCAGAACTACCACAGTATTCTGTGTCTCAGTGTCACGCATTATGTTTGTTTTGATCTATATGTCGACTGGTTTATATCATAACCTGAAAGTGTGTGGCGTTTATTCTGGTCGAGTCTTGTAGTGTGGGGAGCTTTGATGGCTGAAAAATGACAAAGGACAAAAACAATCAGTGAAATTTGTCATTATGTGTGACATACATATTTGCAAGGCTCTCTAAGACACCATAAGTAAAGGAACACGTTATCTTGTTTTGGCAAATCCAAGTACTTATTTTTTTTTAATTGTTATTATTCTTTTTTAAATGAACAGATTCCATCGTCGCTGTCAGAACAAAACCTTGTATATCTAATACCTAAAGTTTAGAGAGGAAAGAAAAAGCACTCTTAATTTAGAATGGAAATCATTGTAAAAACATCTTATTCCAAGTAATTTAGGCCCATTTCTGTTGGTCCTTTTATCAGAAATGTTTAATACAATGTGAAGAATAACTGGAGTTTTCAATAAATGCAAAAATACAAAGAATGACAACAATGGAGACACGAGGGTATATGTGCAACAGCAGCTATATGTTGTGACAAGAAAACACCTGCAAGTACGTACCTGCAGTCCACTCCACTACACACAACATGTCAGCCTATATATTCGGAAACTCCTACATAAGCGACTGTGTTATGAATTACGCATGTTCTAAGAATGTAAATGTATCTTAATGGACCGACAACACAAGTGCCAGTGACGCTTATCAAAATGCAGCATGAACACTCTGACCTCTAAAGCACAGATCCCATTCAGAGGATTCCAGGAATAGTCTGCAAACGAACGTTTTCATTAAATATCCATCAGCGGCTGAAAGAGAGGTATATCCTACCGCTGGTGCGAGAGACAAGCCGCCTTTTGTGTTCGTTCGCACAGTGACAGGACTCAGGCCTTAGCGTGGCATTCGCCGGGAATGGAATGATAATCCATGTGGAAGAGAACAGACCATTGGGTTCAGTGGAAATCAGTCAAGGCCGATAACCTGAGCGGACTTCCTCCAGCATCCTCAAGCAGCTCAGGTCAGCACAGAAGGCCCTGCTAGACCTTTACCCTGCAGGCTTTGCGGTGAGGCTGCTTGCTTGGAGAAACAAAGCGTCCGCAGTGCTGGAAGGGAGGTCACTGTATCTGCTCTGGATTAGTGGGTGTAAACATACACCTCCGGTAATTGGGGTCAAAGGGAACACATTCAGTCGCTTCTCGTGGCATGCGTCCTCAAGGGTAAGCAGGTGGGAGCGCTGCATTCAGAATGTATGTTAGTCAAAGGAGTGTAGTGATACACGAATGTCATGATGTGTACAGTTGTATGCATAAGTTTGAACACCCTCTGTAAAATTATTCATTTTGTTGATTTTCTGAGTGAAAATAAGTTCACACCCTCTACAGGGAACAAGCTTAAATATGGCACTCTTTGGCAAATTTTAGTGCACAATACATATTATATAAATACATAATACAAAATGTGCCATCACTTTTGCACAGGCCACATTTCATGTTTTATTTTTTCTCCAATGTGTTAAATTCAGCGAATAAACGGTAATTGTGCATTATGCAAATGTGGAGAATATATATATATATATATATATATATATATATAATACAAGATCACATCGGCTGGTAAAGTACAATTAAAAAACAAGGAATTTTCTAAGAAAACTAGATTTCCAGTATAAGTATAAATGCTTTCAGGTACAGAGAGCTTCATGATTATCATATTTAGGAACATCATGGATTTTTTTTTTTTTTAACAGAACAGTGTAAACCATTCAAATTTGTTGCAGTGTTTGACATTTATAAGATTTTTAATAGCATCAAATCTAACTCTATTGAATTTACAGCTTGCATTACCTCCTACAATGTTGTGACAAAGTATTTGCCCCCTCCCAATTTGTTCTGTTTTTGCTAATTTATCATATTTAAATGTTTCCGATCATCCAACTAATTTAATGTAAGATAAAGAACATGAGTAAACAAAATGCAGCTTTTAAATGGTGAAAACTGGTGACATTTTGGGAGGCTGGCCTCTCCTGGGAAGGTTCACCACTGTTCCAGATTTTCTCCATTTGTGGATATCGGCTCTCACTGTGGTTCTCTGGAGTCCCAGAGCCTCAGCAGTGGCTTTGTAACCCTTTCCAGACGGTAGATTTGACTTTGTTTCGTATCTGTATTTGAATCTCTTTAGAACGTGGCATCATGTGCCGCCAGACAGCCTCTATTAAAGTGATGTTTAGATTCAACAGGTGTGGCAGTGATCATGTCTGGGTGTGGCTAATCATACTAAACCCAACAATCAACTGAATTTAGTGAACTGGTTGATTTTAGTAAAGGGGGGGAATTACTTTTTCACACAGGGCCAGGTAGGGCTGTTCAGCATTTCTCTTTTAATAAATTAAATCATCATTTAAAACAGCATTTTGCGTTTGCTTGGGTTTTCTTTGTCTAACATTGAAAGCAGTTTGATGATATGAAACATTTAAGGGTGATAATTGTGCAAATAGAAGAAATTGGGAAGGGGGCACATACTTTTTCACAGCACTGTAACTCCCATATTAAAACAAAATGAATATTAATATGTGTACTGTACTGTCCTACTCAGTCATTTCAGTTACGGAAAACTAGCTTGATTAATCCATAATATTTCACTGCTGCCTTAATTAATTTCCTATGCTAATTACATCAAACCTAAGCTGATGGACTTTACAACGACTTACATGATGACTTTTGATAGAACTGAGAAAAGTTTTTTTTTTTTCTTATCACAGATTAAAATGGATGTTTTGATTTCCTTTTACAGGCCCTTGAGGATAAAGCGCCTTTGCGATTAATGTAATTACTAGTCTTAACAGTCTCTGCCATTGGAAATACTTAATGATTTATAGAGCTTTTATTAATCACGCACCAAGATTCGAACGTTTCACATCTGCTGTGGAGTTGGCTGCAGTTAAGACGGACCTTGTTCCTGCTGAAACGCAGAGACACTTTGCCAAAAACACTCTTTCCGCTTGGTTTTGGTGAGGAATGCAGTTTTTCGGCATATTGGTAGCCTGAGATTTCCGCTGATTTTCCAAGGAAAACCATAGCTTCCAATTAACTGGCTCCAGATGCAGCCAGATTATATTTAGCCGTATGCTGCATCTCAGTGACTCGCCGATCTATGCAGGCATAATAGCACATTTCACGTTCCATTCACTTATCACATTGCTCAGATCCCTGCTTATAATTAGGCTGGTGAAACAGCACTGAGGTGCCATTGATATCACAACGCAATGCAGAGTCAGGCCTTCGACTACGGAGTGAGATGATAATTATATGTCATAATGATAACAGTAATTAAGAGTAAAGAGTACAGTAAGAGTCATAACGCCCTTGGCTGGTGGTTTCAGGCATGTGATGAATTGTAAAGCACAGTCTATGCAACTTGTATGCAACTTGTATGTGTGTATTTACCTTCTCAAAATGTTTACGGTCAGTGTTTAAATTTCAGGAATGCTGACTGATCTAAAGAAAATGCTACTGTGGTCCTATTTAAAAGTAGATAAGTAGCACTTTATTACTGTTGACAGTGTGAGCAGCCATGTTGATATGACATCTAAAGCTGAGCTTATGGGAGCACTTCAGGACTTTCCTAGCAGGAATTCCCAGTTGAAGGAGCATTTTCTTTGGTTTTTCCTAGGTTGGGAATTCAGACTTATGAGCATTAGTCAAACGTAGCATAATTTCTGCAGGGAAGTTGGGGAAAGTATCAAAAAACAAAAGAAGCAGCCTCAGGGACTCAGAACTACAGTTCTAGATGCAGCACAACTGGCCGCTTCTAACCCCCCTGTGGTTTCAGACCATATCTCAGATCTGACATGCTGGAGGACAGAGCCAAAACAACAAAACAATGACTTCGTCCAGTTACTCCAAGACCAAATCCAGCTCTAGCCAGAATTGTTTCAAGCAGTGCTTCAGAGTTTGGTTGTGAATGTACATGGATGTCTAGCTCAGTGGGAATGTCAGGGATCAGTGGTATTCCACATGGACTCATCTGTGAGTGACAAGTGCAGCATGATAACACTTAGAGCTGGGTATTCAGCTAGTTCACAATATGACACTTGTCACGATCCATGTGTTATGATTAGATACAGCATGATATATCAATGAAGTGAGCAGCAAACCAGGTATGGAAGCTATAAAGAAGCCTTACAAGATGTCCTGACATTTCATAGCTACTACTGTCCACAGCCATTAAGCAGGTAATTTATCCACACTGTCAACTATAGCCAGAGATAGCGACTCAATGACTCGTATGTTGACTTGACTCGTAACTTGACTCAAAAAGCGTGCTCAACTGACTCGTGAATCGACTCAGACTCTAGATTTTAATGCAGTAAATGAATAAAACCTTTTGCTCCCAACGTTTTGTGCGCCAGTTTCAGTTTTACTTCGGCTCCTGTGTGCAGGGTTGGGATTTGAGGGCACTGCATTATGGGTATTGTAGTAAATTTGTTATACCTTGGCAACTGTAGTCACTTCCGCAATGCAATATGTTGTTTTTTTCCTTTTTCTCTTGGGCACCTTAATTATTATTATTTTTTTAATTTATGAGGTCTTTGCAATTAATGCCAAGTACTTTGCCGACATTTCAGTCCAACTCAACCTTTTGGAAAAGGGAATGTGCTAAAATCATGGGTATTACCCATGATCCAGAGCGGCTGGAGTTAAACTCGCTCTGGTCATAGAGTTAGTGAACATCTCTAATGATAATTATGGGTATATTAGAAAACAAATACACATTAGAAAATAAAGAAATATCAGTGCAAGGGTTCAAAATCACAAAGCAGAATCACAGCTCAATGATTAACGGCAGTATCAGCGAAGCTCTAGTCTGGCGGCGACAACACATTCCAACCAGAGCCTCTGAGTCAGCTCAGGTCGTAAAGCAGCACAACACAGCCGTATCTCCACCTTCGCACAGCGCAGTAGGATGCATTAACTTAAGCTTTTCAACATGTCTCCTGAACTGACGAGCGCTGCGCTTCCTGAGGTAATCTGAATATTCAATGTTCTCAGAGAGCTTTGAAAGGCTTGCAGAGCTCAGAGGCCTTCTGGCAACACTGAAAGTCAGGCCGGATTTTCAGGCAGGATGCAAATATTCTGAGTGCAACCGAGCTCTGTGGAAAAGCGCTGGTCTGAAGGGCACCAGGCGAGTTCACGGAAGCGTACGCTGCGCTCAGCTGAGCTGTCAGGAAACATGCAGAGCTGCACAGGCTTTAGAGAGCCACAGCATTTCAGATAAAGGTTAGAAAGACCAGCTGTTCATCACAAGGCCATAAACAAAGGAGCTCCTGGATGCTGGCCCAATTTAATTGATAGGAAACAGAATCCTTTCAGACCAAAGGATTACCGCGGTGGATATTGGTTGGTTGGCAGCCACACTGGAGAACCCAAAAAAGAGAAAAAGAGACACCTGTTAAAACTGCCCACTTCTAAAATGGCCAGAGGAGGTTATTTGGGGAGCAGCACGGTGTGAAATCGCCTTACTGCTCATTAGCAGGAGCTCTGTTTGTTTGGGGAGTGATTAGCAGTGGGCCTGGAAACCAGAGAATGCCACACACAGCCTGGTCACCAGCAGTAACGTCCACAGACTTCCCGCACTCTTTATTTAAGATTATGCTGATTTGTCTGATTACTTTTGGTCCACTGAATCCAGAGGAACCATGCATGAAAAATTTTGCATAGAACATAATATGGATATTAATGCAAGTATGTAGTAGTTACTGAACAAAAAAGTCTTATGATCAAAAACAGAATCTATTGTGCAAAACATTAACCTCATAATTACTGTTAATAATAATTATTAATATACTGCATTGCTGACCCAAAACAATAAAAATGATTCAATAATTTACAAACTGCACTGTAGTGATACACAATGATATCGGCAAAGAATTTTTATATGTATATATATATATATATATATATATATATATATATATATTTAGAAAGACCAGCTGTTCATCACAATATATATATATATATATATATATATATATATATATATATATATATATATATATATATATATATAATTGATGACCCGGAGAATTTGATTGGGAACTGTTATGTTTGGGAAATTAAATTAAATTAACATTTTTAACCAACAGCACTGGTCAAACAATTGTTCATATCTCAGTTAATCGTTAATCATTTACATCCTTACACTGGACAGATGATAAGATTTGGCCAATATTTCAAACCAATATTTGATGATGCATTCATTCATATACATTCATGCAATGAGCCTCAGCTAAAATGTCTTCATTGTAGTGTTTGGTAAAAATATTGTATCACAATACTTAAGAACATGGCCTGGAATTCGTGTATCACTAGTCATGTTTACAGGCAGCCTGAAGATCCGTTAATAATCTGACTAATAGCTCAATTGGAATAGAATACGTTCATGTAAACACCTCAGTCGGAATAGTCTAGTCCGATTGAGGCCATTCGGAATATTATTTCTATCCGACCGATCGAGGTGGGTAATCCTGTAAATAATCATCTTGTTCTGAGACAAATAAGCTGGACGTCCGTCCCACCGCCGTCTTTTAAAGATCAGAGCATAAACTTCGTCTCCTCTGCAGACCAGTTTCTGCTCCGCCGTGTTGAACGGTATAAACTCTCACTATCACACGACGAACATGATCAGAACGGACTTAAACTTTCAGATAGGGAATGTAATCAGATACAGGCGTTTACATGGATATTATTCTTCTATTTAACTCTCGGCCTTCTTTAATAAGGACATGTGAAGGACGTTTTCCTGAGTCTGACATCATTTTAAAGCAGTTAAAAACACAAGCGCTGCTCACTGCTGCTCGTCTCACTCTGACTGGACTCACATAATGCTGGTTGTCATGGTAACGTCTACACTAAGCGGTTTTCTACGCATGTGCATAATTTTTGGATCTGATTACTTGTAATGCACAGTAAAATGGAGGTTTCCATCAGATTGTTGAGTAGAGTGAGAATAAACACCTCAGTCTGAATCTATAGGGTGATTCAAAAAGATTCATCTGATTTCAAAATGATTCATTTCACCTGTAAATCATTACAGATCAATGCAGTAAACTGTAAATGGTTTAAATGAGCATAAAGTTTATTATGTAATTGTACAAGGTCTCAGTATGAACCTCCTCCAGCTGTACAGACAACATCAACGCCATAGTCAAATTCATCCCATACTGGATTGAGCGTGTCGGGTGTCGCTGCACTCACGGCTCTTTCAGTGCGATTTCGGAGATCATCCAGTGTTGTGGAACCAACGACGAACGCTCTGAGCTGTTGGAGGTTCACTGACCATGAAAATCACACTGCACAGTTGTGACGGATTCACTCTTATTGAAGTGGAGAACGCAGAACGCTTTCTGCTCAGGGGTCTCATCTCCTCTCAGACTGAAGGGAGCCAGTCAGAAACTCTATGACCCCCTCTTTCAATAGGATTGTGATTGGTTCATAGGCGCCTCACGTTTGGAAAAATATGGGGCTTAGATATCGGATTAATCTTTTTGAATCACCCTGCATAATCGGAATGAATTTAATCTGACTGGCAAACATCTTTGCATGTAAACACAGACAATGCATCCCTGCTTTCGCAGACCCTGAACTCTGGTTCTAGCAAGTAAAGTCACAGAGAACACACTGTTCCAAACAATGTTTGAGAGCTTGTTGATAATGCACATGTCTAGCTCCTGCCTGGAGAGTCAGATAAAGTCTCCTCAGAGACCGGCCGGGGGTGGTTATGTAGGTGGACTGGTAGCGCAAGAGGACAAACACGTCAGTCTGGAGGAATGAGTGGAGAAGATGTAAGGCGGCTGACTGACAGTTCCTTTCTGAAAAGTCTGGCCACTCCGCTGGCAACGGCCACCATTTTCCCACAGATTCCCCACAGCAGCACCTACGGCTTTCTGAATAAATGCACATCATTAAGCGGAAAGCTCTCCACTCCTACCAGCAGGCAGGAAAATACGGAGGACGTGGATGGTACATTTCAAATCTAGTTGAGGTTTATTCCTGGAAATGCACGTGTGGCCTTCTTTAGGATCAACCGTGGACGGATGACTCAGATTGCAATTATAATCAATCAACCTGTAAATAAATGGGCGTTTCTCTAGCCGTCTGCACACACCTTGCATCATTAGCATTAGCGGAACTCACATCTAACACAAATTGATCTACAAACTGCCAGGATAGAGAAAAACATCAAAGCCTTTCATTTATATTTGATTTGCAGTTGTGTTTGTCACACATTTGAAAAAAATGGACAAGATAGAGCAGGACGGTTGACGTAGGTCAGCTGCAGCCTGTGGTCTGCATTTAAACCTAAAAAAAAATTGCAAATGAGTGCCTAATAAGCTGAAATTGCTGTCAGAATTCCAGCGCACGCCTGCAGAGGAGATCAACTCACTCTCCTCCGTCGAAGAACAACACAACAGCTTGAAGCGAAACGCGGTCTAAGTTGTGTGTCTGGAACAAATCCTCACACGCAGAGACGTTTCCACATCAAAAGCACCGCGGCTCCTTTCCCTAGTTCAGTAAAGAGGTCTTGCAGCCGGGAGCACAAATGAAAGCAGCTCTGCGAACCTAACCTCACGCTCACACCTGGATACCTCAAGCTGTTCACTTTTCCTCAAATAATGTGTAGCATGCAGGAAGGAGTAAGTAGTTAGAGGCCAGAGGCGCAGCTATTTTAGCCATTAGATAAGTGACAGTTATCAGCGGCAGCAACAGAAGCACGTCATAACTTGATATTACTTACAGTTGTATGCAAGAGTCTGGGCGCCGCTGCTCTAATGACACGTTTTATTGATTTTCTAAGTGTAAATAAGAACGAATCCTCTACAGAGAACACACTTCTGTACATTTATGAACAGTTACTGTTTATTTGCTGAATTTAAAGCTGCACTATGTAGGATTTTTTGGTTAAGATTGAAGGAAGAGGCACTAATGAATCAGGAGGGAAAAAATAGGGGGGCTGAAGTACACATTTCCACCAGAGAGGTCTCCAAATCCTCAAAACTTACATAGTGCAGCTTTACATTCTGCAAAAATAACAAAAAATTGGCCTGTGCAAATGTTAGGGCACAATTTATATTTTATTTTTATTTTTTCCCCCCAATACATTAAACTGAGTGAATGAAAAGAAATTGTGCACTAAAATGTGCAGTAAACAGCGTATTTAAGTTCTCTGTAGAAGATATGTTAATTAACTTTCACTTAAAAATCAACAAAACGTAATTTGACTGGAGATGTTTTCGCAAACGACTGTATATTGATAATACTTTGCTGTAATGCAGTGTTCATAAGGCTTCATGACACCGACATAGGCTTGTCATGAGAAAAACCTACATTAACATTCATAAAGGCTTAATTCAAAAGGCGTCATCAGTCAACTCTGATGTCAAGTTGACATAACATCTAACAGGTGACACTGAGCATTGAAAAAGTGGAGAAATTCAAATATAGATTTAAATTTTTTAATCCATACAACATTTATGTTCATAAACAGAAGAGGAGATATTTTATTATGCTTTGAATTTGTATGCACAGTCTTATTTTTTTGGACAGAAATTCCAAATTTATTTATTTTTTGCCATTTCTCATTTTTCTTATGCAGAAACAAATGAAAAAAAGGCAAAGTTGAACCTGTAAATACAGAAAGTAAATCAAATAAATGTGATTTATTATATACCTAACTATGTAGCAACATATGTACATTCAAATATCATATCAAAACAATACACTTCTATGGCGGTTTCCTCGTTTCCAAAGCAGAACGTCCATCATGATCCCTGTAACATTAGGATCCTGTGGGAAACCCCCTTTCAGGAAAGCCGTATCCCTGGCAGCACAGAGTCATGTTTATGTGACAACGGCGTTACACGGTCATATGTCAAAGTGAAAGGCAGCGGTCGTGTGGTTGGAATGACGAGTGAGTGAGTAACAGGCCGCTGCCGGAGGAAAGGTGCCCCCGGCAGTCTGGGACATCTTTCAGCACAATGAGGGTCAATTAGGTGGAGCGCACATGACCGCCACATTACAGAATGGCTTTGTATGGTAATTGAGTCCGTATGCCTGAGCATACGGCCGCGGGAACGAGGTGGCACAGACCCAAACCCCGACAGCATGACTTTAGGGGCTGCTCGGAAAAGTCAAACACCGAATCAGCCTCAAAACCCGACAGTGGAGCTGGACGATACTGACTAAATTCAGAATCGTGAAGGTATTTTGGTATCATGATTTTTGAAAAGATTAATTCCAAAACACATGAAATACCACTTAGATATATTTTCTTTCTTTACACATTGTTGGGAGAAAATATTTAGTTTTGTATTTTGTATTTTGTATTTTGTTTAGTTTGACAGTTTTTTTTTCTTCATCATCTTGCAAATGTATAGGAAGCGTTTTGGAATTAAACTCTTCATTTGTTGGTACTTTTATTTTTTCTTTAATGAAACTATATCTGTGAAATTGTTGGACTGGACTATTTTATCCCTTAACCATTACAATGACAACAAAAACAATAAAATGTTCCTGAATTTTGTACATTAAAAAAGTTTGATGTATTATGTAAACATTGCTAAAGCTTCACAACTTTGTTCACGCCTCAGTCCCTGAAATCCATATACAGAAATTAAGCTGCGAAACAGCTCATTTTGAATCCACTGGTTTATGATGTCATGAAACCCAAGACATTTACATATCTGACTTTTTAGCCTATAGTAGTTTAGCTCCGCCCATTCATGTTGCAGTTATAAGGAGTGTTTCAGCTGGACTGTATAGTGGGCACAGTAACAAAAACAGCCTGTTCAATCTTAGGATAAAAAAGATGAAAGAAATGCTCATGTAAAAAATTAATAATGGCTGTTTTTGTGCATAAAACTACACAAATGTTATTAGTTGATATACTGTAGTGGGTGACACCTTTGCCTTCTACGCTGTAGACTGGGGTTCAATCCCCCACTTAGGCCAGCACCTTACACTATATCAGCAAGAGTCCTTGGGCAAGACTCCTAACACTACCTTCACCTACCTGTGTAAAATGATCCAATTGAAAGTTGCTCTGGATAAGAGCGTCTGCCAAATGCTGTATATGTCATCAGCGGACGTCAGGGGGAAAAATCAAATATCCATTAAAATATGGAATAGCAAAGAATTACAGATTAATATTCTTTATTTTGATGTAAATAATATGTGCAGGTGATGTATTGAGACCATCCACTATATGATGTTTCTGGTAGCAAGGAGTGGTCACCTTATTTTACTTTTTTATAGTTTTCCAAACTGGGATAGATTTATGTATCATGAGTTTACACAGGATTTAGACCTGACTATGAAATCTGAGAACATGTTCTAGCCACTAACCACATTCTTTTGACCATATCTATATCCATTCACTGACTACCAGTTGTTAAGTATCAATGGTCACTTTACTGTTGGTGCTACTTCTTTGGTGGAAGAAACTGTCAATAATAAAATCATATTTAGCTCAATGTTTGGGGCAAAATTGGTGTATAAAATCAATAAAACAGGGTAGTGTTATCGTGAATAACGTCAAGGCTGGGATGATCTACTACAAATCAGAGCCATGATTCAATTCAGTGGACCAGGCAATCTGGAATGATCTGCTGTAAAGCAGTGCTCGAGAACTATCGGGAAATGTTGCTAAACCTAAAGCTCCCCATCGCTGTGTGAAACCAGCAGTGGTATACTGGCACCATATACCGCTCAGCACCTGACAGAACTACTTTTGAGGGCTACTTGGAAAAGTCAAAGACCAAAATCAGCAGGCGCTACATCTCACATGCTTCAGCCAGGCGCTCTCACTCTCCCGGAGAGATTTATGAGGACTCTGGGGTTAGCGCTAGGCACTAAAAGCCAAGTTACGGGGGGGCCTGATGATGATGATGATGATGATGTAGGAGCGTGTGGAGTGATGTGGCAGAGCAGAGTGAGGGGGAAATGGGTGTTTGGGGTGGTGGGTGGGTGGGACTTCGGCAATAGAGCTTCAGTGTGTTTTTCGGAGGAAGAGGAAGCGGGCCAGTTGATTTTGGCAGCACGGGACGCCCTGTGAAATACGCTACCACACACTCCTGTCCGCTGACAGCATGATGTAGCTGTGTATTCCCAGGGTCCGCTCGCAGCCGCACTGCAGCGAGGCTCCCTCCTTACAGGGGCCGACTAGAACATCACTCAAAACAGCTAAACGTGTCAGAGATGAAAAAGAGCCGGAGTAAAATAGGAGAGAAAGAAAAATACAGAGCGCAGAGGAAAAAAGAGTGTGCACACACTTTCTTTCAGCTTTCTCTCACACATTGACACTCTTACAGAGTGGGCCCACATGTTCATATACACACAAGTTTGTATTTCTGGCTTTGTGGGGTGTTTCCACTGACTTCTGTATTACTGTAGTTAAATAATGCAAATAAATAAACCTGTACCTGGTCCAGCCTTGTTCAGTCGCAACATGTGGACGTCAACTTACATTGTATATATAAATCTACAGCAATCAGGCATAACATTCTGACCACCTCCTTGTTTCTGCGCTCATTGTCCATTTTATCAGCTCCACTTACTATATAGGTGCACTTTGTAGTTCTACAGTTACAGACTGTAGTCCATCTGTTTCTCTGATACTTTATTAGCCCCCTTTTACCCTGTTCTTCAGTGGTCAGGACCCCCATGGACCCTCACAGAGCAGGTACTATTTGGGTGGTGGGTCATTCTCAGCACTGCAGTAACACTGACGTGGTAGTGTGTTATTGTGTGTTGCGCTGGTACGAGTGGATCAGACACAGCGGTGCTGCTGGAGTTTTTCAAAACAAGTGAAAAATGTCAGGCATGAACTCGTTGATACACTAAAGTGAATGTAATTGTAATTTGTTGTGTAATACACTATGTAATTAATATGTAATTACAACAGCCTCAGTGACCATAAAAGCTGCACTTTCTGCAAAAAGTAAATTTCTTCATCAGTAGCGGTGAAATGTTTGCACAACATCAAAACATTTGTTTTCTTTTTGTTATTTTTCCTAAAAACATCTTGTCCTCAAAAAGAGGTAAATACACACACACACACACACACACACACACACACACACACACACACACACACACAATCTCTTGACAACTGACACATCCTTGGCTACTCTTTAATTTATGTTTGCTTCAAGGCCAGCCCCCCCTCACCCACTCCACCGCCCCTCTAACAGCACTTTTAATGGCGCTGTGTTTTTTTTAACTGAAAAGCTTAATTATTTATTCTGAATAAGCCTCACGAGGGGACTACAAAATGGTAATTGCAGGCCTAGTTCTCCTTCATCCCCTTCCTGTCACCTCCCGCTATGTAAAAATCCTGCTTCAGATGATTGGCTACGTCTGACAACACAACAGAGCGTGGACGGAGCCCAGGCACACGCTGACAGACGGATTGCTTTTCCAACAGATTACTATTCCAAAGCACATAGTAACTTATTCTCTAAATCCTTGGCCCTTACATCATGTTGGATTACAACATCCTGCTGCCCTTGCCAATCATTCAGGACTGCAGGATTCTTTCCATGCGCAGGGAATGTTATTGCTATTAACAGAAGATCATGGCAGTCATTAACCTGCAAAGGTGCTATGAATGTGGACGTGTTTCGGTTTCGAGAGGGGGCTGAAGTGAAGCCAGGACCATAAACTTATCCTAAATAGCATAGAAAAAACATCACAATGAGAATAAACATACATTTATCACGTATATGATGATGTATATCTTTTTAAACACTGTCAGAATGTCATGTACTTTACTGAACCCACAAGAGAAATTTGTTATTTTGCTGTGTATTTATGCCCAGACTGGGAGCAGCACAGCGTCACCAGCAGAGCAGCGCCACCTGGGGCAGTGGGGGGTTAAAGTGTCTTGTCCAAGGGCACAACCAGGTATACCTAGTGAATCCTGAGATTTGTACCCACGACCTTCCGGACTGGCTCACCTCTCCTATCACTAGGCTACTTGGCTCCTGGCCACCCAGCAACCCATGATTTATGTGCACTGCTAGATATAATCTGTTCTATATGAAGAAATTCGATCCGGGTCGGGTTCACACAGAATTTTCTTGGGCTTGGCCAGGTTTCAGACTCAAAACTTGATGATATGGTTTGGGTTGGGCTGGATTTAGCTGAACTTGGTGCTGCAGGTTGGATAGGGCTCATACAGAACGTTTGCAGGCTGTATTTGGGTTTTATGCCAAATTATCTGGCCCAATAAAAGCTGTACGGCAAGCAAAGATTTACAAGAAATTTGGGATCTAGCGAAGGTTTCAAAAGAGCTATGCAGAAACCGCCACAGCAGAGAGTCCATCGTGTTTACTTTGATTACAGAGCTGTTTCATTTAGCATGCTGTCATCCATGTCATTGGTCCAACGTAGCAAATCTAAAATATCATTGGACACGCAAACAGATTATTACCGATGGCCCAGAATCTTCCCATGTGTGCATCCATTACATCCCCATTAGAGACCACTGCATTATGGCAGGCTTAAACCAGGCCTAAAAATACCTGAAGGGAACTGACAGCACACAAAAGCATCAAAAGCTCTTTAAATGGAGTTGACAGGTTTCAGGAACATCGCAGTGCACCGACTGGATGAAAAAAAGAGAAAATATTTGAAATTTCCAGCGTCCCACGCCTTGCCCACAAGCCAGAGACTGAGCAGGAATGATTATAAATGTTTGCGTCGCGCTCGCACGAACGCAGGAGACTTCCGATTTGTCACGGCTGTGTGGTCTGGAGGTTTGCATGAAAGCGAGTCCGTCTTGTCTTGGCCCAGAGTGTGTGCTGTGTTATTGCCTGGGGCTTTCGGGAACTAGCGGCATGGGAGTCATGGGAACTGCTACAGAGCTTTGAGCGCAACTAAGGTGCCCTGAACATTATGGATGGGAATCACCAAGCAACTTCTATCCTTCACTACGATAGCACTTCTACACAAGCCAATGCTTTAGTTCGCAAAATGGTGCTGCAACAAAAACACACCCGCAGGAAACAAAGTGATGTGTGCCAGCAAATACAAGGAGATCTCGCTTACCTGCCTGTGAATGTATAACTGCTTAATAAAAAATAAAAGGTGGAGCTCTAAAATTCACACTTGTTTCAATCCAGCTACTTTATCCTGCTCTAAAAGACTCTCAGAGTATATAACTGTTTGCCAAACCACAATCCCATCAAACAGATTAACAACAGTGAATGGAAGTGCATAAACGTGAAGATCCAGATAGCAAATTAAAATGCAAATGATTGCGGTGAACAGCTTAGCATGGTCCGTACATCTGTGGGTGAAGCATCAGGAGCTGAGACTACACAGTACATTACAATGCATGAATAACCGAAGATTCATTTGCAAAAAACAATGAACGACACAAAAAAACGAGCTGACTGTGGTTAGTTATTCGTAACACATAGTGCTTCCCTACAAACAGCAGCACGCAGGTATTAAACTAACGGCTACCATTCATACCGGACAATTCATACTGGACAAAGACCAATATTTGAGTGGAAAAGACTAAATTTCATAACTCACATAGTGATTATATAGGGAGCAGTGAACGTTGATCATTAACGGCTGTTTTTGTTACAGTTTTCAGGTCTTCACCTGCTTGATTTATGTTAAAGAATGTTAAAAATTAAAAGAAACGTGTCCATTAAATAACTCTGAATCATGAAATGACCATTAGATTTTGCTCTGCTTTTGCCAAAAAACAAAGTTTAAACAAAAAAAAATCTATTTTGTATTAAGTGACTTGCATTTTGTTTGTTATTTTTATTTATATCAAATTTAACTGCAGTTTGATTGATACTAGGGATAGAAAAATGCAGATATTTGTTTTTGCAAATAAACTCTTCAACTGAAGAATAAAAAATGAGCAATGTTTCTTTTTGTAGACTGATTTCTCACTGTGGCATTACCAAGTTTCACCACACAATCAGGATGATGCTGACATTGCCACATAGTTTATCAAGATTTTTGTAAAATCTGAAGTGGGCCCAGACTTTCATGCTGGAAATCTCTCTAAATTGCTTCCCCTTATAATCTGTCATCTTAACTGCGAGTTTATTTTCTTCACTACAAGTTAACTAACTCTACACCCTGCGCTCACTGCAATTCGATTAGCGCCCCCTCAAGGCGCTATGAAACAGCAATAACCGGGTTGAGAAATCCGTTTAAACTGCCTGTACATTTAATAAAAACATGGATATTTGGCACCAGTACATCAATAACATCGCACAAGAAGAACTATCATGATATATGTTGCCATATTGATTTTTTCTTCACCTCCTCTCTAAGCCATTGTGTCTAATGAAACCAAGGTGATTAATAACGTGAGCCATGATCAGTAGTGTGGTCTTAACGTATCCCGGAGTGTGATCAGTTGACCAATGATATATCGTACGTCACGAGCTGTGAAGAGCTTACAGAAGAGGGTCTTTCTGGGGGAGTACGAGAAGGCTAATGTATTCCAGTTGGAGTGATTAATGCTCGCTATCTCTACGTCTCTCTCTTTTGTCATCCAGCAGTGTGCACTCCAAATAACCCCAAGCGAAGCACGTGGAGATCCCACATCCATCCAAAGCCTCTTTTCTCCCTCTTCTGGAGACTTCAGCAGTGCCAGGCGAAACAGGCCTCCATCTACTGTCGCTCAAAATCCTCCACTTTAAAGCATCCCCACTCAGCCGCTCCTACCGACCACGTCACTGCATTAACCAATCAATGGCGCCCGGTCATTAACCTGCCAAAACAATGAGGTTTACTGCCCATTTTAAGGGCCTTTAAAACAAACCGTAAAGGTTCTTAATGGCAACTCGAATCCTGCGCTGGACTCTTATTAGTGGAGCACCACTGATGTGGAAACCCCTGTAACCTCCACAAGTCCTCCACACCGTCCAGGCAGAACCCACAGATGGGCCACTCGCGAGATGTCAGAAACAAACACTGTTCTACAACAGCCTGTCATGTTCCAGAGCTAAATATTCATGAACCGAGAAGGGGGTGTGAAACTCCAGCTTCCGCTCCCCTGATATCCTGCTGAATATTTAAATGCGGTCAGGAGGGACCGTTTCCTTTCCCGGACTCTCCGGGTTAAGGAGGTCTGTGAAAGAACACTTGTTCTCCTGCTGGACAAGAACTGCTGCGTTGAATATGCTCACTCACATCACATCCCAAAATGATTTACAAACCAGCATTAATGTCTTACTGTAGGTGGTGACCAGAGAGGGGGCGGTCACTGTTTCAAAGGATATACTGCACCATAATCATATTGTTTAAAGTTTGAATGATTTGAATTAATATTAGAAATCATTATTCGTCATGGTGGTAACTTTTTAATGGTTTATTGACTTTTAAATGTATTTTTATATTTACTACTATGATTATTATCACTTTTTAGCATTTGTTATGTTTTTACTACTTAATTTCCCAATCCTTCATTTCTGTATTGCTCAGTTACGTTGCAAATGAGGGTCTCGCTCAATGTACTCAGAGTTTAAATAAAGGTTGATTGATTGATGGATTGAAACTGATTTTTGTATTTTTTGCAAATACAAATTGTACAAATTTACAGATGCAATAAAGTAGATAAAATGGTGACATTCTGGTCCAGTAGCCCAACATCGCCTAAACATCACCAGGACGATTAATACGCAGTCAAATAATGGCTTGAACTATCCGTCAAATCAAAACATGTGTCCAGTGCTATTCATTTCAACTAAGAAATTAATTGATGATTTGATTCTGGTATTAATGTACATTTCTAATGATATTTCTGATTAATAAACTACCATGAGAGAAAAATCACATTTTCAAAGTTATACCTCACTATCCCAGACACAAACCTTTATTCTGATGGTCCAATGTAGATTCTTTGTAGACGCCTGTAACCCTTGAAGGGTTAAATGGTGCATTTATTTGATAAGCCCATAATTTCTCCATTTCTCCATAATTTTCTGTTTTTACTTTTCTCCATCATTGTGCACAGCAGCTGCCCTTTACACTGTGTGGAGACTTCATGATGTTTCTAACCAACAGAAATTGCTTCACATCTCTACACATTAACTCACAGTGAAAGTAAAGAACATTCCTGTGAAGTCACTGTTTTAGAGTAATGGTTTCCTCTGGACAGCGACGATATGCAAAGAATCTAACCAGGACTAAAAAACAAAAATTTCTATTTAGTTTGTCTCACTACATTTTGATCAAGCAAATGCATAATTAGAAATATGACTGAGTTTACATGAACTCAATAATCAGATCATAATCAGATTTCTGCAGTTATTTGATGATTCAAATGGCCGTGTAAACAGCACGCTCCGATTTATTAGATCAGAGTAAGGTCTAGGAATCCGATCAAAAAATATGATAAATAGGCTGGATTTTAGCTCAGTAATCGGATTTTCAGTGCTGTAATCTCTTACTCTGATTTCTTTCGCATTCCTCAGTCTGCGCATGCGAGAAAACAGACGGCGGTACCGGAAATAAGCGTGCAAGCGAACCAAATACATGCTTGATGAAATGAAGGATTTAAATATTCTTCATCTTCTAGACGATGCATGTTCATATTTTCAAGTGGTATTACGTTTTTAAAAAAAGCCGCAGCATGGAGTTTGAGTTTTATGTTACGTTTACATCATTCTGTGAGTTTATTGGCTGGTTGTAAAGCAGAAATGTGATTACTGTCTGACTCATGTAGACCCAGAGTTTCACCATTATCTGATTACCCAAGTGCATGTAAACATGTTGATCGGATTACCGACAAAATCTGATTTTCTGCAGTTATCGGATTATTAAGTGCATGTAAACACACTCAATAATAAGCTCTTAGTGATTCAAGGTGGGCACTGGACATCTTGCCCATTCAGAAGACACATGCAGGTTTTATACAGTGATAGAAAACGTTCAGAGTGGTTTGATGTGAAACGCTGTAGAATAGAGAAACTTGGTCACAGTGGCGGTGATAGGAACCAGACGTCTGAGTCGTTTAATGCCTCTAAAAGCTCCTTCACATAAAGTAACTTTTAAAGCATTTTAAGGCTAAAGAGAACCTAAACAATTTTTTTTTTTTTATAGATTTATCACTATTTTATGATTGTAAACATTGCAATAGATAGACGTTGGATATCAGATTTAATTAGACAATGCAATCCTAAACCTGGTGCTGTAAAGAATTAACTGAGCTTCTTCAACAGCTTGCTAATAATTGAATAGTCAACAGGAGACTATCCAAATAAAGTGGGTGCTTATAGGCAAAGATCATTAAACAACAGGGTCTCTTGTTGTATCAAGCACAGTTTGTAATAAAAGATAATTAATTTATTACTATTTCTGGACATTGAAACACTTCAATACACATTCAATTTTTCTGTAATTTCCCACCAAGCAGTGGGACCAATAAAACCAGTGGAGAATAATGCTAACCTGCGGTGAACTGTTGCTTACGCTCATTATAATGAATGGAAATGGGTCCAGTGTTGGTGCTCATTTAAGCAAAAGCGCACTGGTGTCTGTGTCATCGGGCACTAATGACAGTATAAACCCCTGCCATTTGGGACGAGGCCTGTGGCAGTTTTAACACCTCAGTGATTAGTTTCCATTTAGAGAGAAAAAGGGAAAAGGGCAACATTTAAAAGTGGGCCTTTTGTTGCCCAACCCATGCAGCCGGTGGTGGAGGAACAGCAGCCTGGGGGCAGCTACAGATGGAGAGGAGGAGGTGTATAAGTGTGCAAACTAACACAATGAACGCACACAACAAATACGCCATTGCCTTTGACCTTCAGAGGGTTTCTTTTTTATTTTTTTCTCCCCAGCTGAGACGAAGCGAGGTCTCTGTTGAATTTTAAAGACCGGGCCGTAGCCTAATAAAGCGGAATTCGCTATTTCTTTCCACGGTGTTTTCAAATCGCTGTTGCCTTGGGGGTTTACAGCTTCGTTAATTAACATCGCCGCTTTTTTGTGTTTCGTATTTTTTGTTTCCCCTTTCCATCGCTGTGATAAAAGCACCAAAAATTAATCAATCAAAAACATTTTGCTCCAAAAAGCATCGTAATTAGATTTGCAGGGCGCCGCAAAAAGAAAGAAAACACCATTCAGCAATTTTGGAATGGAATTTAATTTCTAGGTCAAGAGACGTACAGTTGAAAAGCTGTTGGATCTCAGCTCTGTAGCGCTAACAGATGAATGTGACAAACCTGGAGAGGGGAATGTTTGATGAAAGATAAATAAATAAGTCATTTCACCCCACACACACTGGCACCATGTGTCTGAACTGAGTGCTGTTGTTATCAGAATTACATGTAATCAAAGAGCCTCTATTCAGCACTGAATCGACCTTCCAGCTACCACACACAATTTGGGCTAATCTGAAAGTGCTATTTCAATTCCAAGATCTGTCAATATAAAGTGCCCCTGCCGTTTCTCCTAAGCTTATGCGGAGCCACGTGCACAGATACATCCTTCAGAGAAACGCGCCTCTGGATGGAGTGAAATGACAGGGTGCATATGCAGCAGGCTGGAGGGGGAGTTCTCAGAGGTATGTAGGAACATATGTGCAGAGTGAAAAAATGAACTAGGAATTATAGTAAATGTTACGCTGGGGAGGCACTGAAATGGGAACTGTGGGGCAATGTTTTTCATGTAAATATCTGCCAATGCTGATGAATAAACATCTATAAAATTAAGACACTGTGGATACATCTGACGAATAGCATTCAAAATATAGCATTTATTTCTACAGGGTTTCAAATATGCAGTAAATGCAGACACTTTATCATCATCTGAGCTGAAAATTGGAAAGGCGAAGTTCTATCAAATATAAAGATACAGATAAACTAACATAAGTGAATGGTGACAATGGTTGATTAGTATATCACTGCTGTCGGAACAAAACCTCGTATCTCCAAAATGGTAACTTTACAGGAGAAGGAAAAAACCTACTTTACTTTTAATGTAAGTCAATGGAACCAGACTTTTTTCCAATTAAATCTGAACCATTTGTTTTGGTCCATTCATCATGATTTTTGCACACAACGTTAAGGACAACAGGCATTTTCAAATTATGTCACAAACTGAAAAACGACAAAAATGGAGATTTTTCTGAAGGTTTTGTTCTGAAAGCAACGAAACAAATAAATAAATGGAACATTTTTGGACGAAAAGCTTTAAAATATGTTAAAAAAAATCCTGTTTTCTCATGTCAAACAAATAGAATTAATTAAAAATGATCTTTACATAAACAATAATACAGGCTATTTTAACTCTTGTGCTCTCAGGGAATGGACGAAGACTCTGGTGGACCTTTCGTGTTGAGCTTTGGGTTTATTTATGCGTCCTCAAACTGGACTTTGTCAGTCAGATAATTAGAAGTGATTTGTTTAGCGGAGCCGCTTAACGTTTCCATTTTTGAGCAGCGCCGCAGACTCTGAACAGATGAGCTACATTAGTTTTAAACTTGAAACAGAGAGAAAAACACAGAGTTCTCTGTAGTGTTGATTTTAAACACCCGGCTTTCATCGTCAACTTTCCTTTTTTTTTTAACCAGCCATGTTGTTGCTTCACTACTCAGACCAGAAACAGTAAATAAAAATAAAAATCTACAGTAATCTATGAAGTTATTCACTGATATCTACCCGTGATCTCTGTTCTGATGAGCTGTCTTTGGCTAAGTCATCTACGTAAATGCATGAGAGTGGATAAACATGCTATACAGGATTGCGATGGAAGCCGCGCTGATTCCTGTTTATGCACGTAGCTGAAAAAGCACCTTTTTTAAACGTAATCAGATACAGAGGTGCTTGGTTTAGTCTGCTGAAATGCTGCATCCACCAGCTCTGGTCTAAAGGTTCTGCTCTTCACTACAACAAATATGCCATCAAATTAGGGCTGAGCAAAATTACCACCTTTATCATTATTACTATCAATTACATTATAATATGTCACAATATGCTTTTCTACATACATCATGAATATCATCCGTAGTTAAAAACACTTCTCAACTGCATTTTTGATTGAAAAAAGAGTGTAATTAATGCTGTGTGGCACTACTTTGACTTTTCTAACTTATCAGATGTCAGAAATAAATGTATATATCTCTCATCGTGGAAAGTATTGTGATACTGTAGTTGTGCCATTCTGGCTGCCTTTACATCAGTTTGAAACTTAAAGCAAATCTGTTCAATGGCGATAATTTTTTACCGATACCGATATCATGTATCTCTATATTACATACTTACTTTTACCAAACTTTCAAACAGACAAACGTTGAATTATTACATTCTACATTTAACATTGTTATTATCATTGCTATAACACACTCGCGACTGGTCTTTGAGCCAAACGAAGGTGTCCCATATGCTCCGCAGCCCATGCAATATGGGCAGAGCATAACCCTGGCCTGCTCATCTAACAGCGATTATAAACCCCATTCATAATGCCTCTGTAGGGGTCAGCCCAAAGTCATTTAACACCACACTGCTAAATCCAGTTGGTGGAACATTGGCAAGAAAACCTAGAATAATATCAGCTCTGAAAGAAGAGTCTGAGAGAACTGGAAGGAATGTAGTTTGCACATTTTTTGTGAACAGGCAGCGCTTAATAAATACTGTATGACTAAAACTAGTAGCGTCTGTTTCCATTCAGGATGAAGCCGACATCGCTGAGCACTGAGTAAACAATCCAAACACCATATTATCAAACGTGAATCATGTTCCAGCGTCTTCCAAGACTGCTAACTCACACTAGCTTTAACACCAAGCACAATTAAGCCAGGCTAATTGGCACAGTTAGCTTCATCACATCTCGGCGAAGGTGTGAGAAACCGTTTAAAACCGTAACATTCACATCAGCCTTTTACACCTGATAGAGAAAAATTAAGACAGCAACCTGGCGGCTGGTTCACACCCTCAAATTAGCTCCCCGAGTAATCCGTAACCATCTCCCCGAGTGTAAATTATGCAATCTGCATGGGTAACTGTGCTGCAGCCACTCAATATGTTCATAATACCATGGCCTCATTACTGAGCTAGTGCGCCCAGCCTGCTTTATTATCTGTGTGAATCCTACAGCTTGACTGTAATGATGAGCGAAGCCTCGTGACCGGTGATTTACTGTCCCAATCCGCAGGCTTGATGAAGCGCCGTGATCTTCATTTGACCCAGCGTGTCTGGTGGGAGTTAGAAAGGTGGATCTGTTGATTCCAGTGGAGAGCATTGGTGGAACGTTAGCAGAGACGCTGAATATGAGAATGAAAAAGTCAAACATAACGAGTTGATCCACTGCCAGTCGATGCGGCCAGTTTGCCAAGAACCGCAGCATTGATCTCTTGCCTGTATGTCGTCTGGTTCTCAACCTTCAGCATTTTATCAATGGCAAGCTTTCCCTTGCTGTCCACTCAGTGTGACAAACTCCATGATTCATTGGGATAAACTGGAGACCAACTTGCTGCTGGAGAAAACACTTTTCCCCATTCCAAAGAGCCTTCCCAACATGCTGGCAGTAAAGACTCACTACTGTCAAAACACTGTCAGTTTTTATTATTCAGTTATCAATCTTAAGACTTACCATTAGGGATGTCCTGATTCGATCCAAAGGACTGGAATCAGATCCAATCCAGGTATATTTTGAAGGACTTGGAATTGGCTGTATTAAGCTTGATCCACTTCCAATCCTTTGTTTCTTGATTTTTACGTTGTACTTATGCTGCCGTAAGCTCGAACTGTTATGAGTCGACACACAATACCTAAATACCCAGGCCGGGTTGGGCACGTGATGGGGTAAAAACTGGATCGGAGCATCCTTTTCAACATAACTGGAAACTTTTTTTGTGGTAATGAGGGTAAAGAACTGAAGTGTGGTCCAATTAATGGTTCAGGTGCTCTGTTAGAAATAAAGGTTCTGTTCAGGTACATTTTTCATTCATCAATGTACAAACAATGTAAATGTTCCCTCAAAGCTCCAACAGTGGTTTTAAGGTCTGATTGTGAACCTTAAATAGGTTTCTCCAGGTGAAAAGTTCGTATTTGTTCCTTTTCATAACCGAATGTTTTAAACAGAACAGTAAAATAAAAGCCTGGAGACGAGACGGGGTGTGTGGAGTCAGTACAGCTTAGAACATATCATTTCAGTGGATTATGGTTCAGTTACGTTCCCTGACTAAAGGTACTGAGATGGAGCCTTGAGGGTCCCACCCCAGTGACAAGAGGGGAACTGACCCAGTGACAGCTTAGTACCTTTACTTCTGAGAGTGTGGGATCAACAGAAAATTTAAATTCAGGTGCATCTTCAATACCTTTAAATACATCAAAATCAAAATAATCCATTGAATGTGAGCATTAAAAGGTGATGAGAAAGGCAAAAAAGAAAAGACCTCAGCAGGGAGAGACGCTTTGAGCAGAAACAGTGCTGTAGATAAGAATCAAAGCCAGGGAGGATTACTCTTAAGAGCTGACAGAGGTGCTGCCTGAGGGCTCATATCCAGCCTGGTGCGGACTGACGTTTTCGTCTCGTTACTGCTTTTTACTGGCGGACCGCATCAGGTGCAGTTCCTCATGAGTCTTGACCCGAAGAAAGAATCAGTGCTATTTCTCACACCCGTGACCACTTACCAGAGTCGTCCGCACCTAGGGGCTGTGCGTTAAAATGCCAAGAAAAGGGAGAACAAGAAGGAAACCGAGTAGTATCTCAGACCAGATTCCAGCCCCATGAGCTAGCCCCCTCTTAGCTGCATGAGTTATGGCTTGTCATGGCCTTCTGGGAACTATAAACAAGAGTCTCCAAGTCAAGCCTCTAGAGCAGGCTTCCTGCACTGCTGGGTCCATTTACTGGCCTAGCCTCCTGCCCCACACGCAGACGGGACCGGTGGCCAAACCCAAACACCATTCCAGACTTTGACAGACAAAGTATCGCAATCACACTCTGGGTCATTAGGGCGACCTGTCGTACCACTTTAGCCCCATTGTTACTTATACAGTGGCATTACTTGTGCTGAGACACTCGAGTCCTTTAGGAAAGACTCTGAATCCGCTGAGGGTTCTTAAATGTCTTGCGCAAATGATATGTTTGCACGACGGGGGTGAGGAAAGAGGAGCAAGAGGAATGAGGGATTTTGGGGATGGATCTTCTTGCAGCTGCACCACAAGGAGAAGCACAAAGCACCAAATATTAATCAGGTGCTCTGGAAAGTCTTAAATGATGAGTCTCACGATACCAAATCCCTCAAACTGAATTAGTCACAGCTGAGGAGCGCTCACGCCCACGTGTAACCCCAACTCCCCACAAACTCCGCCGCAAACCCTCGCAGAACCGTCTTCCAAGACAAACCCGGTCATGCTTGTGTTTCTCTAATTACCCCGATCTCGCGAGGTAATGAAAAAAGATACAAATGAAGTGAGCGCAGGTTTGATCCTCGGGAGCCAGCCACGGTTAAAAGACCACCAGACATCAAGGGATCTAATCAGCAGTAAAAACGATGAGCGCCATTGCTTATCTGATGGCATGAATCAAGACTGAACCTTCAGCCAGGCCCAGCTTCAACAGACGCCTCCATAATTCAGCGTCTGCAGGACGCAGCTGTGGAGACTGCAGTAAGCCTGCTCTTTTCTGATAGAGGGGCCACTTAAGTGCACTTAGTCTCGGGAATCCATTCACCCTTCAACCAGCTCAAGTCTCTCAACGCCTCTGCGGGATGAAGATGATGGAGCCCTTCGGGGCCGGACTCGCTCTCAGTAAGCTTCAATGAGACTCAAGTCACACTACAGCTCGCTGAGTCCCAAGAGGCCCACTTCAGCCACCAGACGTGTAACACCGTGTCAAAATAGAAAACCTTGCTAGCAAAATAGTCTCATCAATAGTTTCTCAAGGAATCAAATTTATACACTTTTTCTAAGCAGATGGTCGTTGATCAGGCGAGAGAAGCTGTTTGAAGTTCTTTGGTTTTGCACTGAAAC
The DNA here is from genome assembly GCF_904425465.1 of Colossoma macropomum. Lineage (NCBI taxonomy): Eukaryota > Metazoa > Chordata > Actinopteri > Characiformes > Serrasalmidae > Colossoma > Colossoma macropomum. The sequence goes on along the minus strand of NW_023494810.1, from coordinate 751,661 downwards.
TAATGAGTAATGGAAGCTTAGCCTAGTTAGCACTGTGCCAAGTGCAGGTCTTAATCATTGCACACTCATCTCAAGCCACGCTGAGTTTTTTGATACTGTAAAAACATTGGTATTTAAAAAACTGGCGACACATCACATAGTTATAAAACAACGCTAGCAGAGGAAAATTGGCCCATGATGATGTTTGATTTGGTCCACCAGCAAGTTACCCTTACCTCCCCCCTCGTCCAAAGAGAAAAACAAACATATTTTTATTAAGGATGCACATTCTGACGGACATTCTGTCCTGAAAATGGTAGAAAATGATAGAAAAAAAACTTCACAAATAATTTTAATGGTAATAAAAATGAAAAATAGAGCAGGTCAGTGCAGATGTGTTCAAACAGTTTGAGCAATAGTAGAATAGCAATGAACAAAGACGGCCTTGTGGGCATATTTCACTGTTCAGATATTTCACATTACACAAGCGATTCATAATCTCTGTTCATGTCTGTTCAATCTCTGCTCAAGTATCAAAAGGATACAGCTAAGATCATCTCCTTTACAGGTTTGATACCACTTGAAAAGATGACATCTCACTCAATATGTGATAAACAGCAAAAGAACAGGAAGGAAAGCACATGCCAGCATGCCAGTCTGCTATCTGTAGCCACAGGTTTTGAAATGAGGAAAACATTCATAAATGGCCGAGGTAAAGCAATGTACTTTCTTGGATGACCAAACATTCACCGCCGTCATGAATGCTGGATTTTATGGCACTTACTGTAGCCTATATGCTGCAATAATATTACTAATTTTATTTTTTGTAAGCTGTTTTTATTCCAGATGCATCATTAAACTTAGTAAATTCTTATGTTCTTGTAAAAATGGTATTTTTCATGTATTTTAATAACATCATAAAGTTTTAAAAAACTCAATTTGAAACTTTCCTACCATCTTTATTTGCATGTTGCTTTGTCTTTTTGGCTCTTGGCGATAAATGCTGCATTTAAGGGCCTCCTATGGGGGTTTGGGCCATAAACGGAGGTAGCGGTCATCGTAAAGCCTCGGTCCAACTTTTGTCCATTTTTTTGCCCCAAACTTCAGACAGCAAACATGACAGACATTCATTTGCAGTAAGGCGGTAATACGATGTAAAGTAGACTTTTCAACAATCTATCACTTGAAGAGATTATCTGAGCAGGAACAGGCTCAAGCCTGCTGGTAACCCCTAAAATTACCCTATAAGTGGACCGTCGGCAGACAGACATGGCCTTCGACGTTAAAACGATGTACAAACATTTGGTCAAGGTTTTGTGCAGTGTGCAAACAATGAAGGCTTGTATAAGGTTCTGTTTTTTTTCTGTCTCAGTTTTTGTGTCCACTCCTGCGCTGTTAGCTCTCGGTCTATTGCCGTCACTCAGGATGATTTAGAGGTTTTTTGAAGACACAAACAGGCGTGAAAACACCAACGTTTCAACTGTCCATCGCAATTTCAAAAGGATCATTAAAATTTAGGTGCAATTTTTACCTCTAAAAGTCTCCGTGGTCATAATATTTCTCACATTAAAACAAGGTTTTGAATAAATTTCTAACGTTGAAGATCAAGAGCAAATCAAGCAAACAGCCATGAAAAAAGCCTTGGCAAATTGAGCTGCACTCAGGCATAAGTACTTGTTCTACAACACCACTGCCCTGATATTCATCAGCATATGCCTTATTTTATGTCTTTACACCTACAGCCGCTTTTGCAAATGAAAAATAGAGCATAATAAAAGTGTCAGGAGCGGCTGGTGATTAAAAACGGCTGAAAGTCATCCAAGGAGATAGAACTAACATTGTTTTGGCAAAGCAACACAATTAAGGAAGGCAGTTTATCAGAGACAAGGAGAAGACTATGGAGGGGTTACCTGGGCTCACAGGCCAGACAGCAGCTGAGGAGACTAATATCATCTTCAGATATGCTGAATAGTGTTCCGGAGCACCGGAGCATCTCCACTGAGCCAAACCAGGTGTTTGTTGTACAAATCGAAACAAATAAGTCTTCTCAATCGCAGTTACACATCATTTAACTTTGAGAACTTTCAAAGTAATTTAAAGTAATAATGCTCGTTTTCCTCAACTGGCGCCTCCACTTTCCTTTATCTGAAGCATGAAATGAATGTTGATTCCATCACAGCCAGAAGCTAATATTCCACCTTTTTTTCCCAAATGAAAAGGAGGAAAGATAACAGCTTTAATAATGAAGTGCTTTATTTTTCAAGCATTTGCTCGCGCATGTTTTGAAAACATTCCAAACTGTTACCTTAAAGTCTTACAATGAGGCCTAGCGTGGTCTTCGCACAGCTTAACAGCTCGGGAATGTAGCACGGTGCTGTTGTCGGAAGAAAACCTCGTATATCCAAAATGATAACTTTACAGGAGACGGAAAAAACCTGCTTTAATTTTAATGCAAGTCAATGGAACCAGACTTCTTGTCTCTGGGACAAATGTGATTATTGAAGTTGAGGCTTATTGACAAAAGTATTTCCAAAACAAATAACTGTAAAAATGTATTTTTTTTTTGAAATCCATCTTCTTCAGTCCTGTTGGAAAAGCATTCCAGGTGGCTCCTCATGAAGCTGCTTCCTCACTAAGAGAGAATGCAGAGTATTTAAAGCTGCAACAAAGGGGAACTTCATTAAAGAATCGAGATATTGAAGAGCTCGTCTCCAGGCTTTTATTTTACTGTTCTGTTTAAAACATTCGGTTATGAAAAGGTACAAATACGAACTTTTCACCTGGAAAAACTTATTTAAGGTTCACAATCAGACCTTAAAACCACTGTTGGAGCTTTGAGGGAACATTTACACTGTTTGTACCTTGATGAACGAAAAATGTACCTGAACAGAACCTTCATTTCTGACAGTGTACAATGTTGACAGTTCAGCTACAGCAACACTGAACTCCTACGGCTCATTTCGATTTCTGTGGGCTCTCTCTTTGTGGGTGAACTGAACACATGAAAACATGTTTTCAGTGCTTTTTTATTAACCAAAGTCACAAGATAAACAATGTTATTTGCTGTTTAATGGCCATAAATGAAGAAAAAAATCAGTTGCAATTTATATAATAACATAAAGCAAAAAATCGCTACAATCAATAATCAATAGTAAGAAGCAACTGTCCATTTATGCACAATTTCATTAGTGCTGAAAAGTTCTTCAAAATCTAGAATTAATGTTTTTAACAATTTAAAACAAATTAGGTTGCAGATAAATGTATAAACTGATTCTAATATGTTCGACCTGTGCAACTTCACAGCTTTCAAGTAATTATTAGGACGCTTACAAGCTGTAAATAAAACTTAACAGGTGTTAGATGTGTCCAGAATGATGAACAGAGGTGTAGACTGTTCTAAAATGCCTGAGAAAGCTGCATCGAGAATTAATTTATAATAACATTATAGGCCAGAATTTTACATTTCATTTAATATCCATATTTCAAAAGTTAAGATCAAATCCTAAGGCAGATATCTTGATGAAAAAAACAAACAGATAATTATAGTATATTATCTATGATTTTCTTCACTTCTTGTTCATAGAAATCTTGAAATGGTAGGTTGGGATAATTACTTTTTTTCTTAAAACATTAATTTACTACACCAAAATAATGACTAATTTTCTACAACATTGACTTGCTGTGTCATCATGAATTACTATGTCAAAGTAAAGATTTGCATCATTGTAATAATGACTTATTAATTATCCAAATATAACTGCATTCTTGAATTTGAGTAGCTTATATATAATTAAATAACTCATTACTAGGGCTGAACGATTTGTGGAGCATATCTAGTCGCAATTTTTCTGACTGATATTGCAGCTACGATTTAAATTGTGATTAAATATAAATTAAGGTTCAGGTCTGTTTTTTGGCCAGAATATCCCCCTTTTCTGGCCTGAGCCTTGATCCCTGAATGTAGTGTGCAAGACTGCCAGTAAGTTGTACTTGTGATGTCACAACACATGAAGGTTTGGTTGCCACTGATTGGTCTAACTACAGTCAGCTCTGTGTTATAAAGTTAAACTTCCTCACTTAAAACATAAGACAACGTTTTTGGTTATGTAGGCTAAATTTTTTAAAAACTTGCAGCTCTCGCAATTTGAAAACTGCACTCTGTTAAACTGCAATTCCGATATA